>NC_092054.1:71477313-71728308 GCF_003086295.3 Arachis hypogaea | reverse complement strand
TATTTTTTTTTATTTATTTTTATTTATTTTGTTCCTTACTTTCAAAACCCCATCTATAAGATCATACCATTATAAGAACACCTCCCTGCAATCCTGAGAAGACGACCGAGGTTTGAATACTTCAGTATCAATTTCAAAGGCGTTTTTACTTGTGACAACCAAAAATTTTGTAAGAAAGGACTTTTGTTGGTTTAGAAGCTATACCTGCGACGAGGATTTATCTGCGAATTCTAGACCACGCAAAAGTTCTCTCTTCAGCGCTCTTTTAATCTCACTAGCTTGACATCTTGTTCTTTGATCATGGAGCTGAAAATCATAGTGCCTTAGCTTTCTCCTCTTACTGTGATCTTCCCTCCGGTCTCCTCTTTGATGATCTCTAGTGTTCAAGTGAAAGGATTCGGTTCACAATATAGTACTCAGATAATTGTGACACGCTTCATTGGTCGGTGTTTAACATCACTTTATCCCTGTGAGAAGCCTTCAGTGGGATTTTCTTGTTTCTCCACCTTTTGGCTCTCTTCTTTTCTTCTCAGAAGATAATTCATGGCTGGTGGTTCTTTATCTGGAGTGTCGAGTTCTCATCTGGGGGTTTGGATCTAGTTCCTCCTTGATTTTTTGGTCTGTTGCACCATCTCTACTTCTTTCAAGCATAGATTTAGAAGTCTTGAAGTTAACTCATTGAATGCTCCTTCAAGCTTTGATCTCTGGCCTTATCTTTCATACAATCTTTTTCTTGAGTGGGCTTATGCAGGGTTTTAAAAACATGGAATGCTAGGTGCTCATCATGCACTCTCAGTAATAATTCCCTATTTCAACATCTATCAATGCTCTGCCCGAAGCCAAGAAAGTCTTCCTAGGATGATGGGAGTGTTGGGGTCTTCCTCCATATCCAGGATGACAAAATCAGCTGGGAGAAGGAATTCCCCATTTTTACCAGTACATTCTCTACAACTCCAAGTGCTTACTGAATGGACTTGTCAGCCATTTGAGAAGTATTTGTGTCGATTTCACCTAAAAAATTTGGAGTTTCCTCATTAGAGACAAATGCATCAAGTTTATGGTTGCACAAATCACAGAATGACTTCTCAATTGTTATGTTTCCTATGGTGCAAGGTATATAAAAACTCCCAGGATCATCTTTCTCTCTGGCAACTCTCTTTAGAGAATAGCACTACATTCCATTGTCATCTCAATAATTTGTCCTTCTTTTAGGGACTTTTTCTTTGTCAGCACTTCCTTCATAAATTTGGCATACAATGGCATCTGTTCAAGTACTTCTAAGAAAGGATATTGATGCTGAGTATCTTGAATATGTCCAGGAACTTTGAGTATTGCTTATCCTCGTTTTCTTTTTTGAACCTCTGAGGGTATGGAAGTTTGGGACATATGACTTTATCCCTTCCTTCTTCTCTTGTAGCTGTGGCTCAAGGATGTTCTTGTCTCCCTTTGAGATTTGTGCCTTCTTGGTTTTCTGATCCTCTTTACTTCTCCCCTCTATCTCTTCTTGTGGAACTTCTCTATTGTGTTTTTCCTGATTGATGGCTTCCTTCTTCATAGTCTTCTCACTTCCCACTTTGTAGCTTTTTCTTTGTCCCTTGGGTGGTCTTCAGTGGTACTGGAAGAGGTATTGCTCTCTTCTCACCCGTTTCTGAAATTTGCTGAGCCATTTTCTCCATATGCCTCTCAAGATTTCTGATTGAAACTTCTTGGTTTTTGCTTGTATGGCTTGATCTTTTCTTGCTGCTTCTTGATCTGTCTGGCCATATCTTGAGTTTTGATGAGTTTTTCCATCAACATATCTAAATTGGAGATCCTTTGAGATTCTGGATGGGGCTGTGTGGGTTGTGATGGTTATTTGTGGAAATGTTTGAAAAATTGGAGGAGTTGCTTTGTGGATTAAGTGTGGTATGGAGAAGTTATTTTGGGGGTTTGTGAAGTGTATGAGGTTGGGTATGTGTGTCTTGTGGTTGTGTGTAATGGTTGTTAGTAGTAGGGATTGATTGTGTTGTTTGTGTTTCCAAAACTGTTAGAGTTGAAGTCCCTTTGTCCTTGATTTTGATGCTCACCCCACCTCATATCAGAATGAGGTTCAGAAACAACAAGCATCTCCAGACGCTTATCTAAAATTTCCACCAAAGAATTACATAAGTAACTTTATTTTATTTTATGTTTTATTTATATTTTAATTATCAAACCTCATAATCCTTTGAATCCGCCTGACTGAGATTTACAAGATGACCATAGCTTGCTTCAAGCCGACAATTTCCGTGGGATTGACCCTTACTCATATAAGGTTTATTACTTGGATGACCCAGTGCACTTGCTGGTTAGTTGTGTGGAGATGTGAAAAGTGTGAATCACGATTTCCACTACCATGTTTTGGCGCCGTTGTAACAATCCCAGTTTTCGAGAACGCGAATCTTTCTGAAAGTACGATTCTCCGAAATCATAAGGAAAAACTTTGATATATAATCAAGTATCTCAATCATCATTTCATTATTCATCTTAAGTTAAACCTTTTTGAGACAAGCTCATAACGCAGTCACGAAAACTAGTTTTTGAACCGTATCGTTAGGGTTTTGATTCGTTTTTGTAAATAGTCTCATTTGACAACCGGACCGATTTATGATAGAAGAGATAATAGGATATTTTCATTATATTATATTAGAAGCTTCTTGAATAATATTATAAGTACCTGGTCAGTTTTAGTTAAAAACAGAAAATCGGTTTAACCGGGTTCACAGTTTACTGGTGCAACATAGCACCAGCACTCTCTGATGACTTTAGCATGCTAAGGCCTTATTATACATGTTTTATTCTCATAATAAATATGTTACTAGTGTCATTTATGCTAGTAACTCAGAAAATAATTTTTAGAGATGTTTTTACAAGTGTTCCGATACATCTAGTTTTAGTAGTTATACACCTGAGATATTTTAATATTATTTTAATCCACCTCCAAGCCAACCAATCGCAACTCACCCTACACCCCCAAGACACTCCAAGGCTGTCTCATTTCTTCATTTTGGACGAAATAACAAGAGAGAAAAGAGAGAAACCTTCATGAACACTAAATCTTCAAAGCTTGATTCTTCTGAACTAAAACTCAAATCAAAACTCCGATTTCACCAAAATGATCCTCTCTTATTTCTCTAAATAACCATATAACATATCAAGGCTGGAAATAAGGTGAGACGGCTGTCCCTTTCCCATTTGAATTCGGTTTTCAAGGAAACATGCTCAAACATGTGTTTTCTTGATGTTCTTCCTTAGAATCATGCTTAACTGACTTGAGGGCCAAGAAACGTGACTTTCCAGAAAGTCTAAGGTTAGAAATCACCTCCTAACGTGCTGAGGGAGATTTTTTTAGTTGAGGGTTTTTGGATTTAAAGTTGTTCTTGATGTGATTTAGGAGGAAAAAGTGCTAAAGGACCACCTGAAGTCTACCTGAATTAGGAGCAGCAAAACCAGGTAGGGTGTCACGAAATTAATCTTGATTATTTTTGTTTGAGTTGTGTGAATGTTGTATGATTTGGCTGTGCTAAAAATTAGTTGCATATATGATTGATTCTTGGTGAAAATCTGGTGAAATTTTGATGAAATTTGATGAAATTCAAGCTTTAAAGTTCATGTTCTTGGGGCAGCTGGAAAAATGAAACCCTAAGCTTAAATTGAGGTTCAATTTGTGTTGAAATCATGTAGAAAAGATGGGGTTTTAGTGGCTGCTAATTTATTATGAATTATAGTAAAAATCGGTTGCTGAAAAGACTGAAAAACGGGTAAAAACAGAGAATAATCTGAAGAATTTATGAAGAACATGAAGAACACTTTGAGTGTGATGAAGAACAATGAAGAACAGGCCTTAGATCTTAAAAAGGGCAAGGAAGTAAAATTTTTGGTGTTTAAGGGGTTATTTTGTAATTTCTAAAAGTTAGGGTGGTAAAAGTAGAAATATTAAAAGTTACGGGTGGTAAAAAGTGAATTTTAAAGATTAAAGGTTAAAGTAAAGTTAATTTTCGAAAATTTAATAATAAAATAATAAATAATAATAAAATATTAAATAATAATATTTAATTAAAGATTATATTTTAATAAAAATAATAAAATAATGCGAAAAAGGCAGTTTTCTGTAAAAGCTTTAGAAAGACAACTTTAAGTGCAAAATCTCATAATTACCTTCATAAAAAACTTAGTGAGTGGTAAGAACATATTAGTGAGGTAAAGATAAAAGTAAGATAAAAAGTTGAAGAAAACATAAAAAACAAAGAAAAGTCTGTAAAGTTTTAATGACAGAAAAACAGACAGAGACTAGTAAACGAACTAAGGCAACATAGTTAGTCCTTGAGTTGCGACTAGGGTTAGGTATTATATGAAAAGTTAAACTGTTTCAGTATAGACTTAATGAACCTATACTTGGGACAGGCTAACTATTCATACCGAAATTTACATAAGCTTTAAATACATACGTTAAGCAGAGCAATCAGAGCAGAGTAGAGAAACACAGAAAATAGAGTAACCATAGTAAAGTAAAGAGATAAAGAGAAAAAGAGTAATATAGATACAGATAGAAAGAGTAATCAGAGAAGAGAAAAGAGATACAGAGAACAGAGTAACCAGAGCAGAGTAAAGAGATACAGAGAAAGAGAAACCAGAGCAGAGTAAAGAGATATAAAGAGAAGAGTAATATAATAAAGAGATATTATATATATATATATATATATATATATATATATTATATATATATATATATATATATATATATATGTTGCTTAATGCAACCCAAGAGATATTATATATATATTTGTTGCTTAATGCAACCCAAGAGATATTATATATATATATATTTGTTGCTTAATGCAACCCAAGAGATATTATATATATTTGTGCTTAATGCAACCCAAGAGATATTATTTATTTGTTTGTTGCTTAATGCAACCCAAGAGATGTTTGTTTATTTATCTGTTGCCCTAAGGCAACCCAAGAGTAATTTTCCGTTCCCAAGAGTATATATTTTCTGCGAGTAGAAAGCAGAGGCTGTCTCAATAGAGCTGTTAATAATTATATGCGCATTTATTTGAACGGAAAATCGTATCCGGAAAATCGTGAACTCGTGACCGGATAAATGTCGGGAATGCAGGTGCTAACCGACACATGAGCTCATGGCCTGTACTAGGGCTAGGCATGCATCATTCTTGTCTGCGCATTATTCTCTATTGCTTTCCTTCTTGTGTGTGAACTATTTCTTTATGTTTGTCTGCTTGAGTGCTATGTCTGTGCTTTATTTCCTTGTGTTCTTCTGTTGTGTTCTGTTTTCTATTTTTCTATCTATTTATAACTACTGTTTACTACTTTACTGTATTCTAATATCCATCTGCTAATCGGAATCGAATAAATGAACGTAACTAATAACCCCGACCCTACTAAGGACTCCCCAGTTCTTACCCCCATCTTTTGCTTCCTCCCCCCAGATGGAGATGGTCATGATATTCTATGAAGTCGAAGACCTTTACATTTATGAGGACCCAGTGTACTATGGTTACTACATTTTGAGTACGAAGCCTCGTATGAGACGTTACGCATTACAAAACCGTTCCTTCCAACATCTTCTATATAGCCCGCATTTTGACTCCAATGCTCCTTACGACCCTTATCCTGGTTACATCCTGACGCACTTGTACATCCTTTTCCTGATGATCCTGAGCACCCTGTACCAGCTCAACCTTTGAATGAGGTGGAACCTGAGCCTATCGTTCCTGTTGAGCCCGAGTTAGCTGGTGACTACGTACCTGTGATACCACCAGAGTGGGACTTTCCCCCTGAGCCGATCCCTGACTTTTCACAGCCTGATGAGCCGGCACTACCGGACGGTGGGGTAGCCCCTATATACGCAAACGGACCTGTGCTCGCGAATGGTTTTGTACATAGTGATAGCAGCATTTCTGGTGGATCTGAGCGTATAGCTGTAACCACAGACGATGAGGAGGAGGAGGATCCCTGAGATAGAGATACAGCAGAATGAAGAGATGGGCGAGCCTCACGATGATCTTCTGAATGGCCACGTGTAGATATAGTTTGGCAGCCGTAGCGGTATTCTTTTGATGACACTCTAGTCTGACATTATCTATTACTTAGTCTCTCACTTGTGTTAGTACACCCGAGAGCTAGGAGCTATATAGTGGTTAGACTAGCCTGGGTGTCAGATTAGCGGCTTTCTGTGTGGGCCAGGCCCTGGGAGTGTCGTGTATATATTAGCTACGTAGGATGACGAGGATGTAAACTAACTTGATCTTTTGTGAATGCTACATGTTTTGTTATAGTGTACATTATGTATATTTTTAGCTGTGTTATATGTTTCTTTATGCTTCCTTATTATTTCTATATGTGTGTGCTTATTTATTTTACTCCCTCGCTCGCAACGATATAAGTTAAAAAAAAAAGTTACTCGTAAAATTGACAACGTTCTAACAAGGAACAGGCTTATACATTAAGTAATAGTTAATAATTAGGAAGAACAAGTTGGTAACACTTAGCTTCTTGTATGACCATGGCATACCGGAAGTTGGGTCGTTACACCGTTGCCGGGGATTGTTCGAGTTTGGACAACTGATGGTTTATCTTGTTGCTTAGATTAGGTAATTTTATTTTATGTTAAGCTTTTTATTTTTTTAATTAATTTAAAAAAAATAATAATTTCTAGTTTTCGAAAAAAATTCAAAAAAAAATTTATTTGCTCTTCAGAATTTTTAAGAACGAATTCTAGAGTTTCATAAGATATATTGAAGCCTGGCTGGCTGTTTAGCTGTGTCTAATCTTTTGGACTGAGGCTTTCACTTTTTATTGACATGCTTGTATGTTTTATGCTAAAGCTTGGCTGGCTATTTGGCCATGTCTAATCTTTGGACCGAAGCTTTCACTTAAATCTTGGCTGGCCATCTGGCTATATCTAATTCTTTTCGACCGAAGCTTTAGACTAACGTTGCATGATTCCTGGAATTCTTATTAAAAATTTTGAATTTCTTTATTTTTTTTCCAAAATAATTTTCGAAAAATACAAAAAAATTAATAAAATCATAAAAACCCAAAAATTTTGTGTTTCTAGTTTGAGTCTAGTGTCAAATTTTAAGTTTGGTGTCAATTGCATGTTTTAATCTTTCTTAAATTTTCGAAAATTCATGCATTGTGTTCTTCATTGATCTTCAAGTTGTTCTTGATGATTCTCTTTGTTTGATCTTTAATTTTTCTTGTTTTGTGTCTTTTCTTGTTTTTCTTGTGTATTTTTGAATTATTAGTGTTTAAGGTTTTAAAATTTTTAAGTTTGATGTCTTGCATATCTTTCTTTTCTTAAAAATTTTCAAAAATATGTTCTTAATGTTCATCATGATCTTCAAAGTGTTCTTGGTATTCATCTTGACATTCAAAGTGTTCTTGCATGCATTATATCTTTTGATCTTAATTTTTATGTTTTGCATCATTTAGTTGTTTTTTGCTCTCTTCATTAATTCAAAAATCAAAAAAATAATATCTTTCCCTTATTTTACTCATAAATTTTCGAAATTTTGAATTGATTTGGTCAAAAATTTTTAAAATTAGTTGTTTATTATTAGTCAAGTCAAAATTTTAATTTAAAAATTCTATCTTTTCAAATCTTTTTCAAAAATAAAATCTTTTTCATTTTTCTTTCCTGTTTTTCGAAAATTCTTCAAAATTTATTTTCAAAATGTTTTTCTTAATTTTATTTCATATTTTTGAAATTAATGCTAACAATTAATGTTTTGATTAAAAAATTTCAAGTTATTACTTGCCTATTAAGAAAGGATCAATCTTTAAATTCTAGAATCATATCTTTTAGTTTCTTGTTAGTCAAGTAATCAACTTTAATTTCAAAAATCAAATCTTTTTTATTTTCTTTTCAAATTTTTTTCAAAAAAATTTCAATTATATCTTTCAATCATATCTTTTTCAAAATCACCTAACTACTTTTCTCTCTCCAATTTTCGAAAATAACTAACTGGTATGCGAAATTGTTACTCAGAGGTTGTAAAATTTGTTGTTCGTTCTCTCCCTGGCAATGGCGCCAATAACTGGTGCACAATACCATGGTCCATACATAACTTCACAACTTCGCACAACTAACCAGCAAGTGCACTGGGTCGTCCAAGTAATACAACCTTACGTGAGTAAGGATCGATCCCACGGAGATTGTCGGCTTGAAGCAAGCTATGGTCACCTTGTAAATCTCAGTCAGGCGGATATCAAATGGTTATGGAGTTTTCGAATAATAATAATAAATAAACAGAAAATAAAGATAGAAATACTTATGTAATTCATTGGTGAGAATTTCAGATAAGTGTATAGAGATGCTTTCGTTCCTCTGAATCTCTGCTTTCCCGCTGTCTTCATCCAATCAGTCTTACTCCTTTCCATGGCAAGCTTTCTGTAAGGGCATCACCATTGTCAATGGCTACAGAAGGTTTAGACTTTCTGGATCTCAGGAATGGCCATCCATGGGTTCTAACTTATACCACGAAGACACTAATAACTCGGACTCGGTCCCCTGTATTAGATATCCAAGAGATATTCATTCTAGCTTGTTTGCATGTAGAACGGAAGTGTTTGTCAGGCACGCATTCATAAGTGAGAATGATGATGAGCGTCACATAATCATCACATTCATCATGTTCTTGGGTGCGAATGGATATCTTAGAAGCGAAATAAGTTGAATTGAATAGAAAATAGTAGTACTTTGCATTAAATCATGAGGAACAGCAGAGCTCCACACCTTAATCTATGGAGTACAGAAACTCTACCATTGAAAATAAATAAGTGAAAGGTTCAGGCATGGCCGAATGGCCAGCCCCCATGATCTAAGAACTATACGTCCCAATATGTCTAATACAATAGTAAAAAGTCCTATTTATACTAAACTAGTTACTAGAGTTTACAAAAGTAAGTAATTGATGCATAAATCCACTTCCGGGGCCCACTTGGTGTGTGCTTGGGCTGAGCTTGAAGTTTACACGTGGAGAGGTCATTCTTGGAGTTGAACGCCAGTTTGTAACGTGCTTCTGGCGTTCAACTTTGGTCCATGACGTGTTTTTGGCGTTTAACTCCAGACTGCAGCGTAGAACTGGCGTTCAATGCCCTTTTGCGTCGTCTAAACTCGGCCAAAGTATAAACTATTATATATTTCTGGAAAGCCTTGGATGTCTACTTTCCAACGCAATTGGAATCGCGCCATTTTGAGTTCTGTAGCTCCAGAAAAGCCACTTTGAGTGCAGGGAGGTCAGAATCCAACAGCATCAGCAGTCCTTCTTCTACCTCTGAATCTGATTTTTGCTCAAGTCCCTCAATTTCAGCCAGAAAATACCTGAAATCATAGAAAAACACACAAACTCATACTAAAGTCCAGAAATATAAATTTAACATAAAAACTAATAAAAACATCCCTAAAAGTAACTAGATCCTACTAAAAACATAGTAAAAACAATGCCAAAAAGCGTATAAATTATCCGCTCATCACAACACCAAACTTAAATTGTTGCTTATCCCCAAGCAACTGAAAATCAAATAGGATAAAAAGAAGAGAATATACTATAAATTCCAAACTATCAATGAAACATAGCTCTAATCAGATGAGCGGGACTTGTAGCTTTTTGCCTCTTGAATAGTTTTGGCATCTCACTTCATCCATTGAAGTTCAGAATGATTGGCATCTATAGGAACTCAGAGTTCAGATAGTGTTATTGATTCTCCTAGTTCAGTATGTTGATTCTTGAACACAGCTACTTTATGAGTCTTGGTCGTGGCCCTAAGCACTTTGTTTTCCAGTATTACCACCGGATACATAAATGACACAGACACATAACTGGGTGAACCTTTTCAGATTGTGACTCAGCATTGCTAAAGTCCCCAATTAGAGGTGTCCAGGGTTCTTAAGCACACTCTTCTTTTGATTTGCACCTTGACTTTAACTGCTCAGTCTCAAGTTTTCACTTGACACCTTTACGCCACAAGCACATGGTTAGGGACAGCTTGGTTTAGCCGCTTAGGCCAAGATTTTATTCCTTTAGGCCCTCCTATCCACTGATGGTCAAAGCCTTGGGATCCTTTTTATTTGCCCTTGCCTTTTGATTTTAAGGGTTATTGGCTTTTTGCTCTTGCCTTTTGGTTTTAAGAGCTTTTGGCTTTTTCTGCTTGCTTTCTCTTTTTCCATTTTTTTCGCAATTTTTTTTCTTCTTTTTTTTTCTGCAAGCTTTTGTATTCACTGCTTTTTCTTGCTTCAAGAATCAATTTTATGATTTTTCAGATTATCAAATAACATGTCTCCTTGTCATCATTCTTTCAAGAGCCAACATATTTAACATTCATGAACAACAACTTCAAAAGACATATGCACTGTTCAAGGATTCATTCAGAAAACAAAAAGTATTGTCACCACATCAATATAATTAAACTAAGTTCAAGGATAAATTCGAAACTCATGTACTTCTTGTTCTTTTGAATTAAAACATTTTTCATTTAAGAGAGGTGATGGATGCATATTCATTACTTTAAGGCATAGACACTTAAATACTAATGATCATGTAATAAAGACACAAACCTAGATAAACATTTAACATAAGAAAACGAAAAAAAGAAAGTTTAAGAACAAGGAATGAGTCCACCTTAGTGATGGTGGCGTTTTCTCCTTGAGGAACCAATGATGTCCTTGAGCTCTTCTATGTCTCTTCCTTGTCTCTGTTGCTTGATCCCTAGTGATTTTGGTGCTCCTATCCTTAGTTGCTTCCAATAATTGTGTGGGGGAAAATGTTTCCCCTGAGGTATCTCAGGGATCTCTTGATTTGCAGTCAAATGTTCTACCACTGAGCTATAGATCCTTTACATGAAACTCTCCATCTCCCATGACTTGGAGGTGGAAGCTTTTGTCTTCCCTTTTCTCTTCTCTCTATTTTTTTTTTTGAGGTTTCTCTGGCCTTGGGTGCCATCAATGGTTATGGAAAAGGAAAATAAGCAATTCTTTTACCACACCAAACTTAGAATGTTGCTCGCCCTCGAGCAGGAGAAGAAAGAATAGATGAAGAAGAAGATGTAGAAGAAACTAGGATTATGAGGAGGGAAGGTGGGGATCCTGTGGAATCCATAGATCCTGAGATGATCCTGTGAGGTTCACAGATCTTGAGGTGTCAAGGATTTACATCCCTGCACCAATTAGGCATGTAAAATGCCTTTGCATGCAATTCTGGCGTTTAAACACCGAACTGATGCTTGTTCTGGGCGTTCAACGCCCAGATGCAGCATATTTCTGGCGTTGAACGCTAGCTTCATGCTTGTTTCTGGCGTTCAGCGCCAGCTCCATGCTCTGTTTTGGCGTTGAACGCCAGCCAGATGCTCCTTACTGGCGTTTGAACGCCAGTGAACTCCTCCTCCAAGGTGTGCTGTTTTTTATTTTTCTTCAATTTTTTCAGTTATTTTTGTGACTCCACATGATCATGAACTTATGAAGACATATAACTAATAAAAATATAATTAAATAAAAATTGGGTTGCCTCCCAACAAGCGCTTCTTTAATGTCAATAGCTTGACAGTGGGCTCTCATGGAGCCTCACAGATGTTCAGAGAAATTTAATAAACTCCCAACACCAAACTTAGAGTTTGGATAATGGAGTTCAACACCAAACTTAGAGTTTGGTTGTGGCCTCCCAACACCAAACTTAGAGTTTGACTGTGGGGGCTCTGGTTGACTCTATTTTTAGAGAAGCTTACTGTGCCTCTTTTCCATGTTTACAGAAGGATGTCCTTGAGTTTTAAACTCAAGGGAGTCCTCATTCAATTGAAGGACTAGTTCACCTCTGTTAACATCAATCACAGCTCTTGCTGTGGCTAGGAAGGGTCTTCCGAGGACGATAGATTCATCCTCATCCTTCCCAGTATCTAGGATTATGAAATCAGCAGGGATGTAAAGGCCTTCAACCTTTACTAATATGTCCTCTACTTGTCCATAAGCCTATTTTCTGGAATTGTCTGCCATCTCTAATGAGATTCTAGCAGCTTGCACCTCAAAGATTCCCAGTTTCTCCATTACAGAGAGTGGCATGAGGTTTATTCCTGACCCAAGGTCACATAGAGCCTTCTCAAAGGTCATGGTACCTATGGTACAAGGTATTAGGGACTTTCCAGGATCCTATTTCTTCTGAGGCAATCTCAGTTGATCCAATGCATTTAGTTCATTGGTGAACATGGGAGGTTCATCTCCCCAACTCTCATTACCAAATAAATTGGCATTCAGCTTCATGATTGCACCAAGGAACTTGGCAACTTGCTCTTCAGTAACATCCTCATTCTCTTCTGAAGGGGAATACTCATCAGAGCTCATGAAGGGCGTAAGGAGGTTCAATGGAATCTCTATAGTCTCTAGATGAGTCTCAGATTCCTTTGGTTCCTCAGAGAGAAACTCCTTATTGATCACTGGACGTCACAGGAGGTCTTCCTCCTTGGGATTCACGTCCTCCTCCTCTTTTGTGGTTTCGGCCATGATGGTCATTTCAATGGCCTTGCACTCTCCTTTTAGATTTTCTTCTGTATTGCTTGGGAGAGTACTAGGAGGGGTTTCAGTGATCTTCTTACTCAGCTGGCCCACTTGTGCTTCCAAATTTCTAATGGAGGACCTTGTTTCATTCATGAAACTCACAGTGGCTTTAGATAGATCAGAGACTAAGTTTGCTAAATTAGAGGTATTTTGTTCAGAGTTCTCTGTCTGTTGCTGAGTGGATGATGGAAAAGGCTTGCTATTGCTAAACCTGTTTCTTCCACCATTATTAAAGCCTTGTTGAGGCTTTTGTTGATCCTTCCATGAGAGATTTGGGTGATTTCTCCATGAGGGGTTATAAGTGTTTCCATATGGTTCACCCATGTAATTCACCTCTGCTATTGCAGGGTTCTCAGGATCATAAGCTTCTTCTTCAGAAGATGCCTCTTGAGTACTGTTGGATGCAGCTTGCATTCCATTCAGACTCTGAGAAATCATATTGACTTGCTGAGTCAATATTTTATTCTGAGCCAATATGGCATTCAGAGTATCAATTTCAAGAACTCCCTGCTTCTGAGGTGTCCCATTACTCACAGGATTCCTCTCAGAAGTGTACATAAACTGGTTATTAGCAACCATGTCAATGAGTTCTTGAGCTTCTGCAAGCATTTTCTTTAGGTGAATGGATCCACCTGCAGAAGTATCCAATGACATCTTAGCTAATTCAGACAGACCATCATAGAATATATCCAAGATGGTCCATTCTAAAAGTATGTCAGAAGGACACTTTTTGGTCAGTTGCTTGTATCTCTCCCAAGCTTCATAGAGGGATTCACCTTCCTTCTGTTTGAAGGTTTGAACATCCACTCTAAGCTTACTCAGCTTTTGAGGAGGAAAGAACTTGGCTAAGAAAGCCGTGACCAGCTTATCCCAAGAGTTCAGGCTATCCTTGGGTTGAGAGTCCAACCACACTCTAGCTCTGTCTCTTACAGCAAACGGGAAAAGCATGAGCCTGTAGACTTCAGGATCTACTCCATTAGTCTTAATAGTATCACAGATATGCAAGAATTTAGTTAAGAACTGAAAAGGATCTTCAGATGGAAGTCCATGAAACTTGCAGTTTTGTTGCATCAGAGAAACTAATTGAGGTTTCAGCTCAAAATTGTTTGCTCCAATGGTAGGGATGGAGATGCTTCTTCCATGTAAATTGGAATTAGGTGCAGTAAAGTCACCAAGCATCCTCCTTGCATTATTATTTTCGGCTGCCATCTCCTCTTCCTGTTCGAAAATTTCTGTAAGGTTATCTCTGGATTGTTATATTTTAACTTCTCTTAGTTTCCTCTTCAGAGTCCTTTCAGGTTCTGGATCTGCTTCAACAAGAATATTCTTGTCCTTGCTCCTGCTCATATGAAAAAGAGGGAACAAAAAAATAATAATAATAGGGATCCTTTTTGCCCAAGTATAGAGGTTCCCTTGTGTGAGTAGATGAAGAAAATAATGTAATGTAAAGAAGGAAAGAAGAAAAACTCGAACACAGAGAGGGAGGTAGTGTTCGAATTTTTGGATGGGAGAGAAGTGTTAGTAGATGAATAAATAAATAGAAGGAGATGAGAGAGAAGGATTTTCGAAAATTATTTTTGAAAAATGGTTAGTGATTTTTGAAAATTAAAAGAAGAAATATTAAAATTAAAATTTGAAACAATTATTTAATTAAAAAAATTTTGAAAAAGAGGGAAGAGATTTTCGAAAATTAGAGGGAGAGAGTTAGTTAGGTAGTTTTGAAAAAGATAAGAAACAAACAAAAAGTTAATTAGTTAGTTGAAACAAATTTGAAAATCAATTTTTGAAAAAGATATGTTTTAAAAAGATATGATTAAAAAGATATGATTTTGAAAGAGATAAGATAAAAAAGATATTTTTGAAAAGATATGATTGAAATTAGTTTTGAAAAAGATTTGATTTTTAAAATCACAATTAATGACTTGATTCACAAGAAATCACAGGATATGATTCTAGAACTTAAAGTTTGAATCTTTCTTAACAAGCAAGTAACAAACTTGAAATATTTGAATCAAAACATTAATTGTTGATGATATTTTCGAAAATATGATGTAAAATTAAGAAAAAGATTTTAAAAAATATTTTTAAAATTTTCGAAAATAAATAAGAAAAATGAAAAAGATTTAATTTTTGAAAAAGATTTTGAAAAAGATAAGATTTTTAAATTGAAAATTTGATTTGACTCATAAGAAACAACTAAATTTTAAAAAGTTTTGAAAAAGTCAACTCAAATTTTCGAAAATTTATGAGTGAAAAAGGAAAAGATATTTTTTTTTATTTTTTTATTTTTAATGATGAAAGAGAAAAACATGAAAATGATGCAATGCATGAAAATTTTGGATCAAAACAATGAATGCATGCAAGAATGCTATGAATGTCAAGATGAACACCAAGAACACTTTGAAGATCATGATGAACATCAAGAACTTATTTTTGAAAATCTTATATGAAAAGAAAACATGCAAGACACCAAACTTAGAAATCTTTCATGTTCAGACACTATGAATGCAAAAATGCACATGAAAAACAAGAAAAGACACAAAACAAGAAAACATCAAGATCAAACAAGAAGACTTACCAAGAACAACTTGAAGATCATGAAGAACACTATGAATGCATGAATTTTTCGAAAATTTTATGCAAACTTTAAAACATGCAATTGACACCAAACTTAAAATTGACTCAAGACTCAAACAAGAAACATGAAATATTTTTTTAATTTTTATGATTTTCTAATTTTTTTGGTATTTTTCGAAAATTAATTTGAAAAAGAAAAATAAGGATTCCAAAATTTCTAATATGAATTCCAGGAGTCTTGCATTCTTAGTCTAAAGCTTCAGTCCAGGAATTAGACATGGCTCACTAGCCAGCCAAGCTTTCAGTGAAAGCTCCGGTCCAAAACACTAGACATGGCCATTGGCCAGCCAAGCTTTAGAATACACATCAGGCATACAGCAGCAGGTGGATCAGCAACAACTAGCTTGCTCTTGTGATGGTGGTTTGGAAGCCTCAGTCTAAAAGAATTTAGACATGGCTTTACAGCCAGCCAGGCTTCACATGCTTCATGAAACTCTAGAATTCATTCTTAAAAATTCTGAAGAACATAAATAAATTTTTTTTTCGAATATTAATTGAAAAACGAAAAAAGAAAAAAATATTTTTTTGAAAAATTTTTTTCGAAAACTTTTTGAAAAAAAAATAAGAAGAAAATTACCTAATCTGAGCAACAGGATGAACCGTCAGTTGTCCAAACTCGAACAATCCCCGGCAACGGCGCCAAAAACTTGGTATGCGAAATTGTTACTCAGAGGTTGTAAAATTTGTTGTTCGTTCTCTCCCTGGCAATGGCGCCAATAACTGGTGCACAATACCATGGTCCAAACATAACTTCACAACTTCGCACAACTAACCAGCAAGTGCACTGGGTCGTTCAAGTAATAAAACCTTACGTGAGTAAGGGTCGATCCCACGGAGGTTGTCGGCTTGAAGCAAGCTATGGTCACCTTGTAAATCACAGTCAGGCGGATATCAAATGGTTAAGGAGTTTTCAAATAATAATAATAAATAAACAGAAAATAAAGATAGAAATACTTATGTAATTCATTGGTGAAAATTTCAGATAAGCGTATAGAGATGCTTTCGTTCCTCTGAATCTCTGCTTTCCCGCTGTCTTCATCCAATCAGTCTTACTCCTTTCCATGGCAAGCTTTCTGTAAGGGCATCACCGTTGTCAATGGCTACATCCCATCCTCTCTGTGAAAATGGTCCAAATGCTCTGTCACGGCATGGCTAATCATCTGGAGGTTTTTGATCATACTGGAATAGGATTCACCCTCCTTTTGCGTCTGTCACTACGACCAGCACTCGTGAGTTTGAAGTTCGTCACAGCCATCCCTTCCCAGATCCTACTCGGAATACCACAGACAAGATTTAGACTTTCTGGATCTCAGGAATGGCCATCCATGGGTTCTAACTTAAATCACGAAGACACTAATAACTCGGACTCGGTCCCCTGTATTAGATATCCAAGAGATATTCATTCTAGCTTGTTTGCATGTAGAACGGAAGTGTTTGTCAGGCACGCGTTCATAAGTGAGAATGATGATGAGCGTCACATAATCATCACATTCATCATGTTCTTGGGTGCAAATGGATATCTTAGAAGCGGAATAAGTTGAATTGAATAGAAAATAGTAGTACTTTGCATTAAATCATGAGGAACAGCAGAGCTCCACACCTTAATCTATGGAGTGCAGAAACTCTACCGTTAAAAATACATAAGTGAAAGGTTCAGGCATGGCCGAATGGCCAGCCCCCATGATCTAAGAACTAAACGTCCCAAGATGTCTAATACAATAGTAAAAAGTCCTATTTATACTAAACTAGTTACTAGGGTTTACAGAAGTAAGTAATTGATGCATAAATCCACTTCCGGGGCCCACTTGGTGTGTGCTTGGGCAGAGCTTGAAGTTTACACGTGGAGAGGTCATTCTTAAAGTTGAACGCCAGTTTGTAACATGTTTCTGGCGTTCAACTCTGGTCCATGACGTGTTTCTGGCGTTTAACTCCAGACTGCAGCGTAGAACTGGAGTTCAACGCCCTTTTGCATCATCTAAACTCGGCCAAAGTATAGACTATTATATATTTTTGGAAATCCCTGAATGTCTACTTTCCAACACAATTGGAAGCGCGCCAGTTTGAGTTCTCTAGCTCCAGTAAATCCACTTTGAGTGCAGGGAGGTCAGAATCCAACAGCATCAGCAGTCCTTCTTCTACCTCTGAATCTGATTTTTGCTCAAGTCCCTCAATTTCAGCCAGAAAATACCTGAAATCATAGAAAAATACACAAACTCATAGTAAAGTCCAGAAATGTGAATTTAACATAAAAACTAATAAAAATATCCCTAAAAGTAACTAGATCCTACTAAAAACAATGCCAAAAAGCGTATAAATTATCCGCTCATCACTAAGCCTTTTTTTTCAAAATTCTTTTTAATTAACTAATTATTTTAAGTTTTAATTTTATTTTATTTCTTTTAATATTTTTGAATACTAACCAATAATTAAAATAAAAACAAAAATATTTTTCTTTTCTTTTAAATTAAAAATTCGAAAACTCTCTCCCTCTCATCTCTTTCTATTTATTTTATTTATTTACTAACACTTCTCCTCTACTTATAATTCAAACCCTTCCCCCTCTCTCTGTTTCTGAATTCTCCTTCTTCTCCCTTCTTCATTCTATTCTTCTACTCTTCTACTCACATATAGGAATCTCTATACTGTGACATAGAGGATTCCTATCTTTTTTGTTCTCTTCTTTTTCATATGAGCAGGAACAAGGATAAAAACATTCTTGTTGACGCTGATCCTGAACCTGAAAGGACTCTAAAGAGGAAGCTAAGAGAAGCTAAAGCATAACACTCTGGAGAGGACCTAACAGAAATTTTCGAAAAAGAAGAAGACATGGCAGCCGAAAATAATAACAATGGTGGAGATGCAAGGAAGGTGCTTGGTGACTTTACTGCACCAACTTCTAACTTCTATGGAAGAAGCATCTCAATTTCCGTAATTGGAGCAAACAACTTTGAGCTTAAGCCTCAAATAGTTTCTCTAATGCAGCAGAATTGCAAGTTTCATGGACTTCCATTGGAAGATCTTCATCAGTTCTTAGCTGAATTCTTGCAAATCTGTGACACTGTTAAGACCAATGGGGTTAATCATGAGGTCTACAGACTTATGCTTTTCCCCTTTGCTGTAAGAGACAGAGCTAGGATATGGTTGGACTCACAACCTAAAGAAAGCCTGAACTCTTTCTTGGCTAAATTCTTTCCACCTCAAAAGTTGAGCAAGCTTAGAGTGGAAGTCCAAACCTTCAGACAGAAGGAAGGTGAATCCCTCTATGAAGCTTGGGAAAGATACAAACAATTGATCAGAAGGTGTCCTTCTGACATGCTTTCAGAATGGAGCATCTTATGTATATTCTATGATGGTATGTCTGAACTGTCCAAGATGTCATTGGATCACTCTGTTGGTGGGTCTTTTCATCTGAAGAAGACGCCTGCAGAAGCCCAGGAACTCATTGAGATTGTTGCAAATAACCAGTACAGGTACACTTCTGAAAGAAATCCTGTGAATAATGGGACAACACAGAAGAAAGGAGTTATTGAGATTGATACTCTGAATGCCATATTGGCTCAGAATAAAATATTGACTCAGCAAGTCAATATGATTTCTCAGAGTCTGACTAGAATGCAAGCTACATCCGGCAGTACTAAGGAAGCTTCCTCTGAAGAAGAAGCCTATGACCCTGAGAATCCTGCAATGGAAGAGGTGAATTACATGGGAGAATCCTATGGAAACACCTATAATCCTTCATGGAGAAATCATCCAAATTTTTCATGGAAGGATCAGCAGAAGCCTAATCAAGGCTTCAATAATAATAATGGTGGGAGAAATAGGTTTGGCAATAGCAAGCCTTTTCCATCATCTTCTGAGCAACAGACAGAGAATTCTAAGCAGAGCCTCTCTGACTTAGCAACCATAGTCTCTGATCTATCTAAGACCACTCTCATTTTCATGACTGAAACAAGGTCCTCCATCAGAAATTTGGAGGCACAAGTGGGTCAGCTGAGTAAAAGAGTGGCCGAAACTCCTCCTAGTACTTTCCCAAGTAATACAAAAGAGAATCCAAAAAGAGAGTGCAAGGCCATCAATATAACCAACATGGCCGAACCTGGAGAGAGTTAGAAGGCAGTGATTTCCAATGAGGAAGACCTCAATGGACGTCCACTAGCCAATAAGGAGTTCCCTATTGAGGAACCAAAGGAATCTGAGGCTCATACAGAGACCATAGAGATTCCACTGAACTTACTGTTGCCATTCATGAGCTCTGATGAATATTCTTCCTCTGAAGAGGATGAAGATATTATTGAAGAGCAAGTTGCTCAGTATCTATGAGCAATCATGAAGCTGAATGCCAAGTTATTTGATAATGAGACTTGGGAGGATGAACCTCCATTGCTCATCAATGAACTGAATACCTTGGTTCAACAGAAATTACCTCAGGAGAAATCGGACCCCGAAAAGTTCTTAATACCTTGCATCATAGGCACCATGACCATTAAAAAGGCTCTATGGGACCTTGGTTCAAGTATAAACCTCATGCCACTCTCTGTAATGGAGAAACTAGGGATCTTTGAGGTACAAGCTGCAAGAATCTCACTAGAGATGGTAGACAATTCAAGGAAACAGGCTTATGGACTTGTAGAGGATGTCTTAGTGAAGGTTGAAGGCCTGTACATCCCTGCTGACTTTATAATCCTAGACATTGGGAAGGATGAAGATGAATCTATCATCCTTGGAAGACCCTTCCTAGCCACAGCAAGAGCTGTGATTAATGTTGACAGAGGAGAGTTAGTCCTTTAATTGAATGAGAACTATGTTGTGTTTAAGGCTCAAGGATATTCTTCTGTAACCATGGAGAGGAAGCATGAAAGGCTTCTCTCAATACAGAGTCAAACAGAGCCCCTACTCTCAACTTCTAAGTTTGGTGTTGGGAGGCCATCATCAAGCTCTGAGTCTCTGTGAAGTTCTCTAAGAGCTCACTGTCAAGCTATTGACATTAATGAAGCGCTTGTTGGGAGGCAACCCAATGTTACTTAATTATATTTAATTATATTCCATTGTCATTCTATGTTTTCTTTAGGTTGATGATCATGTGAAGTCATAAAAACAACTGCAGAATTAATGCAAAATAAAAAAATAGCATAAAAAACAGCACACCCTGGAGGACAGGCTTACTGGCGTTTAAAGGCCGGTAAGGATAGTAGAATAGGCGTTTAACACCCAGCCTGGCAGCATTCTGGGCATTAAACGCCAGAATGGGCAGCACTCTGGGCGTTTAATGCCAGAAAAGGGTGTCTGGCGTCTGGCTGGCGTTAAACGCCAGAAATGGCAGACAGACTGGCATTTAACGCCAGAAAAGGGTGTCTGGCTGGCGTTAAATGCCAAAAGGGGGCAGCAGATTGGTGTTTAACGCCAAGAAAGGTAGCAGAGCTGGCGTTAAACGCCAGAATTTTCACATAGAGGGTGTTTGAACGCCAGAATGGTGCAGGGAGCAGAATCCCTTGACACCTCAGGATCTGTGGACCCCACAGGATCCCCACCTACCCCACCTCTTTTTCTTTCCTCTTCACACCTTTCCATAACACTCTTCCCCCAATACCCTTGACCATTCCCATCAATAACTCTTCCCCAAATACTATTCACCAATCAAATCCTACCCTCTTCCCCATATTCTCTTCACTACTCACATCCATCCATCATAAACCCCACCTACCTCACCATTCAAATTCAAACTATTTCCCTCGCAAGCCCACCCTTCATGATCGAATTCCCTCTCTCTCCTACCCTATAAATACCCCTCCTCACTACCTTCAATTTTACACATCATACACCCTACTACCCCCTTGGCCGAAACTACTACTACCCTTCATCTCCTCCATTTCTTCTTTTTCTACTCCTTTCTTTCTTCTTTTGCTCGAGGACGAGCAAACCTTTTAAGTTTGGTGTGGAAAAAGCTCTGCTTTTTTATTTTTCCATAACCATTATTGGCACCTAAGGCTAGAGAAACCTCTAGAAAGAGGAAAGGGAAGGCAATTGCTTCCACCTCCGAGTCATAGGAGATGGAGAGATTCATCTCAAAGTTCCATTAAGACCAATTCTATGAAGTTGTGGCCAAGAAAAAAGTGATTCCCGAAGTCCCCTTCATGCTCAAAAGGGTGAATATCCAGAGATCCGACATGAAATTCAAAGAAGAGGTTGGAAAGCTCTCACCAACCCCATTCAACAAGTCAGAATCTTAATGGTTCAAGAATTCTATGCTAATGCATGGATCACTAGGAACCATGACCAAAGTATGAACCCGAACCCAAAGAATTGGCTCACAATGGTTCGGGGGAATTACTTGGATTTAAGTCCGAAAAATGTGAGGTTGGCATTTAACTTGCCAATGATGAAAGGAGATCCTCATCCTTTCACTAGAATGGTCAACTTTGATCAAAGGTTGGACCAAGTCCTCATGGACATCTATGTGGAAGGAGCTCAATGGAAGAGAGGCTTAAGAGGCAAGCCGGTTCAATTAAGAAGGCTTGACCTCAAACCCGTGTCTAAGGGATGGTTGGAGTTCA
Source organism: Arachis hypogaea (assembly GCF_003086295.3). Taxonomy (NCBI): domain Eukaryota; kingdom Viridiplantae; phylum Streptophyta; class Magnoliopsida; order Fabales; family Fabaceae; genus Arachis; species Arachis hypogaea. The sequence goes on along the minus strand of NC_092054.1, from coordinate 71,706,534 downwards.
TCCAACGCTCTATCATTCCTACTAGCAACCGGTCTGAAGTTACAATAGACCGGGCTATCATGATCCATAGTATCATTAATGGAGAGGAAGTAGAAGTTCATGAGATCATATCCCTAGAACTCTACAAGGTGGTGGAAAAGTCCTCTACTTTGGCAAGGTTAGCCTTCCCTCATCTCATCTGTAACCTATGCAATTCAGCTAGAATTGTCATAGAGGGAGACAGCCTCATTGAAGGAGAGCCCACTCATGGACCTCAACACAATTATTGGGAGTAAATCAACACCTCCTTAGGAGAACTGAGTTCTAACATGAGGCAACTAACTGACTAAGGATGGAGCACCAAGAGCATTCCATCATCCTTCATGAAATTAGAGAGGACCAAAGAGCCATGAGGGAGGAGCAACAAAGGCAAGGAAGAGACATAGAGGAGCTCAAGCACTCAATAAGAACTTCAAGAGGAAGAACTAGCCGCCATCACTAAGGTGGACCCATGCTTTAATTTTCTTGTTCCTACTTTTCTGTTTTTTGAATTATATGCTTTATGTTTTGTCTATTTTGTGCCTTTATTACATGATCATTAGTGTCTAGTGTCTATGTCTTAAAGCTATGAATGTCCTATGAATCCTTCACCTTTCTTAAATGAAAAAATGTTTTTAATTGCAAAAGAACAAGAAGTGCATGATTTCGAATTCTATCTTGAAATTAGTTTAACTATTTTGATGTGGTGGCAATACTTTTTGTTTTTTAAATGAATGCTTGAACAGTGCATATTTTTGAATTTGTTGTTTATGAATGTTAAAATTATTGGCTCTTGAAAGAATAATAAAAAAGAGAAATGTTATTGATAATCTAAAAAATCATAAAATTGATTCTTGAAGCAAGAACAAGCAGTGAAAATCATAAGCTTGCAAAAAAATAAAGAAAAAAAAAAGAGAAAAAAAAAATTAAGCAAGCAGAAAAAGCTAATAACCCTTTAAACCAAAAAGCAAGGGTAAAGAGGATCCAAGACTTTGAGCATTAATGGATAGGAGGGCCCACAGGAATAAAATCCTGGCCTAAGTGGCTAAATTAAGCTGTCCCTAACCATGTGCTTGTGGCGTGAAGGTGTCAAGTGAAAAGCTTGAGACTGAGCGGTTAAAGTCATGGTCCAAAGCAAAAAGAGTGTGCTTAAGAGCTCTAGGCACCTCTAACTGGGGACTCTAGCAAAGCTGAGTCACAATCTGAAAAGGTTCACCCAGTTATGTGTCTGTGGCATTTATGTATCCGGTGGTAATACTAGAAAACAAAGGGCTTAGGGTCACAACCAAGACTCATAAAGTAGCTGTGTTCAAGAATCAACATACTGAACTAGGAGAATCAATAACACTATTTGAATTCTGAGTTCCTATGGATGCCAATCACTCTGAACTTCAAAGGATAAAATGGGATGCCAAAACTGTTCAGAAGCAAAAAGGCTACAAGTCCCGCTCATCTAATTAAAACTAATCTTCATTGACATTTTTGAAATTCATTGTATATTCTCTTCTTTTTATCCTATTTTATTTTTAGTTGCTTGGGGACAAGCAACAATTTAAGTTTGGTGTTGTAGTGAGCGGATAATTTATACCCTTTTTGGCATTATTTTTACATAGTTTTTAGTATATTTTGGTTACTTTTTATTATATTTTTATTAGTTTTTATTCAAAAATCACATTTCTGCACTTTACTATGAGTTTGTGTGTTTTTCTATAATTTCAGGTATTTTCTGGCTGAAATTGAGGGACCTGAGGAAAAATCTGATTCAAAGGCTGAAAAAGGACTGCAGATGCTGTTGGATTCTGACCCTTCTGCACTTGAAGTGGATTTTCTGGAGCTACAGAAGCCCAATTGGCGCGATCTTAATTGCGTTGGAAAGAAGACATCCTGGGCTTTCCATCAATATATAATAGTCCATACTTTTTCCGAGATTTGATGGCCCAAATTGACGCTCAAAGCCAGCCTAAAACTTCCTGGCGTAAAACCCCTAAACTGGCACCAGAATTGGAGTTAAACACCTAAACTGGCACCCAAGCTGGCGTTTAACTCCAAGAATAACCTATGAACGAAAAAGCTTCATTGCTCAGCCCAAGCACACACCAAGTGGGCCCCGGAAGTGGATTTTTGCACTATCTACTCTTAGTTTCTCATTTTTCTGTAAACCTAAGTTACTAGTTTAGTATAAATAGAACTTTTTACTATTGTATTCGAGGACTATCTTTTGATCATTTTTAGACTTGAGACTTGGACTTGGAGGCTGGCCTCACGGCCATGCCTAGACTCTTTTCACTTATGTATATTCTACGGTGGAGTTTTTACACCCCATAGATTAAGGTGTGGAGCTCTGCTGTTCTTCATGAATTAATGCAATTACTACTGTGTTTCAATTCAATCACGCTTGATTCTATTCTAAGATACTCACTCGTACTTCAATCTGGAGAATGATATGATCCGTGACTGATAAACCCATATTTTATGATATATTTTGTGCTCAAATTGAGTGATTTATTCAATCCTTCACCCACTTATTCATATTAATTGCATGGTTTTACTTTCCCTTCCTTATTATGTGATGTATGTGAAAAACATGTTTCCTATGCTTAAAAATAATTATTTTAATTTCTTTTTATTACCATTCGATGTCGTGATTCGTGTGTTGAGTAATTTCAGATCTTCTAAGGCAGGAATGACTTAAAGGATGGAAAGGAAACATACAAAATTGGAAGGAAAGCATAAAACGGAGTTTTTGAAGAAACTGGCAGCGACGCGATCGCATGGATGACGCGACCGCATGATTGATGCGGACGCATGACTGACGCGACCGCGTGACAAGGAAAACTCCAAATGACGTGACCGTGTGACCCACGCGGCCGCGTGACAGAGGCCACGCACCAGAAATTACAGAAAACGCTCACAGCGATTTCTGAAGCCCTTTTTGGCCCAAATCCAAGTCCAGAAGGCACAGATCAGAGGTTATGAAGTGGGGGAATGCATCCGTTCAAAGGGAGTCTCTAATTAGTTAATATTCATGAATTATATGTAGTTTTGAGGGAGAGGTTCTCTCCTCTCTCTTTTAGGATTTAGATTTAGGATTTTATTCGCTTTCAGGATTATCTCTTTCTATCAGGTTCAACATTCCTTTTTTTTTTATCTTTTCAATTTAATTTATGAATTCTTCTATGTTACAGATTACTCTTTTGAATTAATGTTATTTGAGGTATTTCAGTTTACAATTGCTCTTTTTTATTTATGTTATTGTTATTCCCAATCTGAAGACATTTTTATTCCAGTAGATTTATTTTCCCCCTTTTGGTCTTGGTTAAGAAATCAGTAACTCAGGAGTTATCAAACTCAACATGATTGATAATCGTTATCTTTGCTAATTGAATTGAACTTCAATAATCCCAATCTTTCCTTAGGGATTAACTAGGATTTGAGGATCTAACTAATTAGTCACTTGACCTCCCTTGCTCTAGAAAAAAGTTAACTAAGTGGAATTAAGATTCAATTTTCATTATCATTGATAAGGATAACTAGGATAGGACTTCCAATTTCTCATACCTTGCCAAAAGTGTGTTTTACAGTCATTTATTTATTTTACAGTCTTTTACTTATTTTAATTGCAATTTAAATTACTTGCTCCCTACCTTCAAAACCCCAATTTACAATCTTCATAACCAATAATAAGAACATACTTCCCTACAGTTCCTTGAGAAGACGACCCGAGGTTTAAATACTCAGTTATTAATTTTAAAAGGGTTTGTTACTTGTGACAAGCAAAACGTTTGTACGAAGGAATTTCTGTTGGTTTAGAAACTATATCTACAATGCAACTATTTTTATAAAATTCTTTACTGGCGAAAATCCTAACGTCAATGACACTCATTATTATTCTCAATTCTATGAACTCGTGCCTGACAACCACTTTCGTTCTATCTGAGCTCAACATAGTCATTGGGCGACAGCTTGAGTGTGTATCTCTTGGATATCTAATACACGGACCGAGTCCGTGAGATTAGTATCTTCGTGGTATAGGCTAGAATCATTGGCAGCATTCTTGGGATCCGGAAAGTCTAAACCTTGTATGTGGTATTCCGAGTAGGATCCGGGAAGGGATGACTGTGACGAGCTTCAGACCTGCGAATGTTGGGCGCAGTGACAGTGTGCAAAAGGATCAATGGATTCTATTCCGACGCTAGCGGGAATTGACAGATGATTAGCCATGCGGTAGCTGTGCCTGGTATTTTTCATCCGAGACGAGAAATCTGACAGTTGATTAGCCGTGCAGAAACCGTACAGGACCATTTTCCTTGAGAGGATCTTACAGCTTGCCATGGAAGGGAGCACGCATGATTGGAAGAAGGCAATAGGAAAGCAGAGGTTCAGAAGCAACAAAGCATCTCCAGACGCTTATCTGAAATTCCCACCAATGAATTACGTAAGTAACTTTATTTTGTTTTATGTTTTATTTATATTTTAATTATCAAAACCTCATAACCATTTGGATCCGCCTGACTGAGATTTACAAGATGACCATAGCTTGCTTCAAGCCGACAATCTCCGTGGGATCGACCCTTACTCACGTAAGGATTATTACTTGGATGACCCAGTACACTTGCTGGTTAGTTGTGCGGAGATGTGAAAAGTGTGAATCACAATTTTGCCACTACCAGTGCTCCATCGACGCGTGCGCGTCGTTTGCAAAACTTTGCCTCCAAATTCGAACATGCCCGAAAACGCTGGCTTAGTTAACTTAGCGCTCTCTTTGCGAATTAGCGCTGATTATGAAAACAGAGCACGCTTCCTTGATTTAATCATGGGCCACACTCTTAAAAGCGTGGCCTAAGGCTCCAAAGCGTGCTCTAACTTTAAAGTGTGCCCAAAAATTCCTCTTTTCTCCTTTTTAGTTTATTTTGTGCTTTTTTGCTTCTTTTTCCTCTTATTTCCTACAAAGTTTATATAATCAAAAGATCAAAGAAGTATACCATTTAAGCACAAAAGCATTCAATATTTAAGCACAAATCATCAATTTCTTGTATGAAAAATCATAGAAAAATATGACATGACGATATGTCATCAGCCCTAGAGATCAAACAGTTCCACTTCCAGATTGTAGTTTTGAGGCATTTCATTCCTCCTTGTTAGTCCTCCAGCTCTTTGGCATTCATTACATTGGTGCACAAATTCTCTGGCATCTTTGAATATGGTTGGCCAATAAAATCTACTTTGAAGCACTTTCACAGCTGTTCTTTCTGGCCCAAAGTGTCCACCATAAGCTGAACTATGACAATGCCACAATATGTCTCTCATTTCATTTTCAGGAACACACTTTCTAATCATTCAATCTGGACATCTCTTGAACAAGAATGGCTCATCCCACAAGAATTTCTTGGCTTCATTAAGTTACTTCTTCACTTGTTTCCTAGTGAGATCTTGGGGAGTCCTTCTTCCCACCTTGTAGTTTGCAATATCAGCAAACCAAGGTTCTTGTTGGACTTGAAGAAGATGTTCATCTGGGAACTTTTCATTCACTGGTTGTGGTGCATCTTGGTTCCTCTCTTGTGGTAATATTGACAGATGGTCTGCAACTTGGTTCTCACTTCCTTTATTATCCCTCACTTCAATGTCAAATTCTTGTAGCAATAGCACCAACCAAATAAATCTTGGCTTGGCGTCCTATTTAGACATGAGATACTTGAGAGCAGCATGATCAGTATACACTACAACTTTTGAACCAATCAAGTATTGTCTAAATTTATCAAATGTATATACAATTGCTAAGAGTTCTTTTTCTGTGGTGGTATAATTTTTCTGCACTTCATTTAACATCTTGCTTGCATAGTATATAACATGATGTAGCTTATCCTTTTTCTGTCCCAATACAGCAACAATTGCAAAGTCACTTGCATCACACATGAGTTCAAAAGGCAATTCCCAATTTGGGGGTGTGATGATTGGTGCTGTAGTGAGTTTATTTTTCAAAGTTTCAAAGGCATGATTGCAATTATCATCAAAGACAATAGGATTGTCAACCACCAACAAGTTGCTTAGTGGTATAGCTATCTTTGAAAAGTCTTTAATGAATATTCTATAAAAACCAGCATGCCCTAAGAAACTTTTCACTGCTTTCACATTAACTGGTAAAGGAAGCTTTTCTATGATCTCAATCTTAGCTTTGTTAACTTCTATTCCCTTGCTTGAAACCTTATGCCCAAAAACTATCCCTTCGGGAATCATGAAATGGCATTTTTCCCAATTTAAAACCAAATTAGTTTCTTGGCATCTTTTCAAAATAAGAGTTAGATGATGCAAGCAAGTATCAAAGGAATTGCCAAAGACAGAAAAATCATCCATGAAAACTTCTAAAAATTTTTCTACCATATCAGAAAATATGGAAAGCATACACCTTTGAAAGGTAGCAGGGGCACTGCGCAGCCCAAGGGCATTCTTCTGTAGGCAAAGACTCTAAATGGACAGGTGAAGGAGGTCTTTTCTTGGTCCTTGGGGTCCACCACTATCTGATCGTATCCAGAGTAGCCATCCAAGAAGCAATAGTAAGCATGGCCAACCAATCTTTCTAGCATTTGATTAATGAAGGGAAGAGGGAAGTGATCCTTCCTTATGGCATCATTCAGCCTTTTGTAGTCAATACACATTCTCCACCCTGTCACTGTCCTTGTAGGAATGAGTTCATTCTTCTCATTAAAGATGATAGTCATGCCTCCTTTTTTTGGTACCACTTGCACTGGGCTCACCCAAGGGCTATTAGAAATGGGTATATAATTCCAGCATTCCACAGCTTCATCACCTCCTTTTGAACCACTACCTTCATGGTTGGGTTAAGCCTTCTTTGAGATTGCAGCATAGGTCTTGAGTCATCTTCTAGCAGGATATTATGCATACAAATAGCAGGGCTTATTCCCTTTATGTCATCAATTGTCCACCCTAAAGTTGTCTTGTGAGTTTTTGATGAGCGGATATTTTATACGCTTTTTGGGGTTAATTCATATAGTTTTTAGTGTGTTTTAGTTAGTTTTTAGTTTATTTTCAGTAGTTTCTAGGCAAAATTCATATTTCTAGACTTTACTATGAGTTTGTGTGTTTTTCTATAATTTCAGGTATTTTCTGGCTGAAATTGAGGGAGCTGAGCAGAAATCTGATTCAGGCTGAAAAAGGACTGCTGATGTTGTTGGATTCTGACCTCCCTGCACTCGGAATGGATTTTCTGGAGCTACAGAACTCCAAATGGCACGCTTCCAATTTCGTTGGAAAGTAGACATCCAGAGCTATCCAGCAATATATAATAGTCCATACTTTGCTCAAGGATAGACGATGTAAACTGGCGTTCAACGCCAATTCCATGTTGCAGTCTGGCGTCCAGCGCTAGAAACGAGTTACAAGTTGGAGTTCAACGCCATAAAAGGATCCAAAGCTGGCGTTGAATGCCCAAAACAGCCCTATGCACGTGATTAGCTTAAGTCTCAGCCCCAGCACACACCAAGTGGGCCCTAGAAGTGGATTTCTGCACTATCCATCTTAGTTTACTCATTTTCTGTAAACCTAGTTTACTAGTCTAGTATTTAAACAACTTTTAGAGATTTATTTTGTATCTCATGACATTTTAGACCTGAACTTTGTACCTTTTGATGGCATGAGTCTCTAAACTCCATTGTTGGGGGTGAGGAGCTCTGTTGTGTCTCGATGAACTAATGCAAGTATTTCTGTTTTCCATTCAAACATGCGTGTTCCTATCTAAGATATCCATTCGCACTTCAATATGAATGTGATGAACGTGACAATCATCATCATTCCTCCACGAACGCATGCCTGACAACCACTTATGTTCCACTGTAGAATGAATGAATATCTCTTAGATCTCTTAATCGGAATCTTCGTGGTATAAGCTAGATTGACGGCAGCATTCAAGAGAATCCGGAAAGTCTAAACCTTGTCTGTGGTATTCCGAGTAGGATTCAGGGATTGAATGACTGTGACGAGCTTCAAACTCGCGAGTGCTGGGCGTAGTGACAAATGCAAAAGGATAGTAAATCCTATTCCAGTACGATTGAGAACCTGCAGATGATTAGCCGTGCGGTGACAGCGCACTTGGAACCTTTTCACTGGAAGGATAGATGGTAGCCATTGACAACGGTGATCCACCAACACGCAGCTTGCCATAGGAGGACATGCGTGCGTGAATCAGAAACAGAGGAAAGCAGAATTTCAGAAGACAAAGCATCTCCAAAACTCCAACATATTCTCCATCATTGCATACAAGTATAATTTGTGTTCTGCCCTTTTATTCCTTGCAATCAAATTTGATAAGTGAATTATTTTATTATTTTCCTGACTATGAGTTACAAGATAACCATAGATTGCTTCAAGCCAACAATCTCCATGGGATCGACCCTTACTCACGTAAGGTATTACTTGGACGATCCAGTGCACTTGCTGGTTAGTTGTATCGAAGTTGTGAATGAAAAACGATTTATTAAGACGTGCGTACAGAGTTTCTGGCGCCGTTGCCTGAGATCACAATTTCGTGCACCAAGTTTTTGGCGCCGTTGCCGAGGATTGTTTGAGTTTGGACAACTGACGGTTCATTTTGTTGCTTAGATTAGGAAAATTTTTTCTTTTTGGTTTAGAGTCTTTTATTATTTATACCTTGTTAAAACACTTTAAATTTATAGCTCAATTAGCTAGAGCGTGGTGCTTATGTTCTTAGTAATTGGCTATCCTATTTTTAAAATCTTTTTCAAAAATAATTTTTCTTTGAATAAATCTTGTGCCAAACTTTAAGTTTGGTGTTTTCTTCTTGATTTTTCTTTATTTTTCGAAAATTTTAGTTTGGTTTTCTAAAAATTTTAAGTTTGGTGTTCTTTCTTCATGTTCTTGTGTTCTTGTGAGTCTTCAAAGTGTTCTTGAGTTTCCTTGTGTCTTGATCTTAAAATTTTTAAGTTTGGTGTTCCTTGGTGTTTTTCCTCCAAAATTTTCGAAAACAAGGACCATTAGATCTAAAAATTTTAAATCTTGTACTATCTTATTATTTTTCTCTCTCCTCTTTAAATCCAAAAATATCTTTTCTCTCTATTTTAAAGCAAATTTTCAAAATTTACCTTTAAAATTCAGATTTTTATTTCAAAATTTAAAACCTTTTTCAAAAATCATCATATCCTTTTCAAAACTTCCTAACCACTTTCTCTCTCCTCATTTTTTTCGAAAATCTTCACCTATTTTTATTTATTTTATTTTAATTTATTTTGTTCTCGAAATAAATAAATAATTAAATAAATAAAAATATTTTCTTCTATTTTACATCATCTCCCTTTCTCCATCATGGACCTAAGCGGAAATGAACAGTCCAGGAGGACTCTGGGGTCATATGCTAACCCCTCTACTGCTTCATATGGGAGTAGTATCTGCATACCCTCCATTGGAGTCAGTAGCTTTGAGTTGAATCCTCAGCTCATTATCATGGTGCAGCAAAGCTGCCAGTATTCAGGTCTTCCACAGGAAGAACCTACAGAGTTTCTGGCACAGTTTTTACAGATTGCTGACACAGTACATGATAAGGAAGTAGATCAGGATGTCTACAGATTATTACTGTTTCCATTTGCTGTAAAAGACCAAGCTAAGAGGTGGTTAAATAACCAACCTAAGGCCAGCATAAGGACATGGAAATAGCTGACAGAAAAATTCCTGAATCAATACTTTACTCCAAAACGGATGACACAGCTAAGGCTGGACATCCAAGGCTTTAAACAAGGAGATAATGAATCTCTTTATGATGCCTGGGAGAGATACAGAGAGATGCTACGAAAATGTCCCTCTGAAATGTTTTCAGAGTGGGTTCAGTTAGACATCTTCTACTATGGGCTTGCAGAAAGAGCTCAGATGTCTCTAGATTACTCAGCTAGTGGATCTATCCACATGAGAAAGACAATTGAAGAAGCTCAAGAGCTCATTGATACAGTTGCCAGAAATCAGCATCTGTACCTAAGCAGTGACCCTTTCATGAAAGAAGAGGTTAAAACAGTAACTGCTGAACTCAGTCCTGTAAAACAAGCTGCTGAATTCAATCAGCAATTAGACTTTCTAACAAAGCAGTTAGCTGAATTCAAGGATAGACTACAAGAGACAAGGATGGCTAATATAAATATGGAAGAACAATTGAAGCAAACAAAGCAACAGCTGTCAAAATAAATAACAGAAGAATGCCAAGCAGTTCAATTAAGAAGTGGGAAGACATTAAATACCCCACCTCAAGGCAGCAAGAAGCCAAGAAATGAGCAAACCACCCAAAATCCACCTAAGGACAGTAAGAGCCCAGGGAAAAATAATTCTGGCGCTAAAACGCCAGAAATTGGGTGGAAGGCTGGCGCTGAACGCCCAGACCATGCTCAGGACTGGCGTTCAACGCCAGAAACAAGCAAGGATCTGGCGTTGAACGCCCAAAAGAAGCACAGTTCTGGCGTTCAGACGCCAGGAACAGATGAGGACCTGGCGTCTAACGCCACTACAGCTTCTAACTCTGGCACTCAATTGCTAGTGAGGGATCAGACACACACAAGTGCTGATGACAACCCATCTAAAAAGGCTTCTTCAACCACATCTGTAGGAAATAAACCTACAGCAACTAAGGTTGAGGAATATAAAGCCAAGATACCTTATCCTCAAAACTCCGCCAAGAGGAGCAGGATAAGCAATTTGCTCGCTTTGCAGATTATCTCAGGACTCTTGAAATAAAGATTCCATTTGCAGAGGCACTTGAACAAATACCTTCTTATGCCAAGTTCATGAAAGAGATCTTGAGTCATAAGAAGGATTGGAGAGAAACTGAAAGAGTTCCTCTCACTGAAGAATGCAGTGCAGTCATTCTGAAAAGCTTTCCTGAAAAGCTTAAAGACCCTGGGAGTTTTCTGATACCATGCACATTAGAAGGTAATTGCACTAAGACAGCTTTCTGTGATCTTGGGGCAAGCATCAACCTAATACCTGCATCCACTATCAGAAAGCTTGGTTTAACTGAAGAAGTTAAACCAACACGGATATGTCTCCAACTTGCTGATGGCTCCATTAAATACCCATCAGGCGTGATTGAAGATATGATTGTCAGAGTTAGGCCGTTCGCCTTTCCCACTGACTTTGTAGTGCTGGAAATGGAGGAGCACAAGAGTGCTACTCTCATTCTAGGAAGACCCTTCCTAGCAACTGGACGAACTCTCATTGATGTCCAACAGGGGGAAATAACCCTGAGAGTCAATGAGGATGAGTTTAAGTTGAATGCTGTCAAAGCCATGCAGCATCCAGACACATCAAAAGACTGCATGAAAGTTGATCTTATTGACCTTTTGGTAGAAGAAATCAACATGGCTAAGAGTCTCGAATCAGAATTGGAAGACATCTTTCAAGATGTTCAGCCTGATTTGGAGGATTCAGAGGAAATGAAAGAGCCTCTGAAATTTCCTCTGGAAGAGGAAAAACCTCCTAAACTCGAGCTCAAACCATTACCACCATCCCTGAAATATGCATTTCTGGGAGAAGGTGACACTTTTCCAGTGATCATAAGCTCTGCTTTAAATCCACAGGAAGAGGAAGCACTGATTCAAGTGCTAAGGACACACAAGACAGCCCTTGGGTGGTCCATAGGTGACCTTAAGGGCATAAGCCCAGCTAGATGCATGCACAAAATCTTATTGGAGGATAATGCTAAACCAGTGGTTCAACCACAGAGGCGGCTAAATCCAGCCATGAAGGCAGTGGTGCAGAAAGAGGTCACCAAATTACTGGAGGTTGGGATTATTTATCCTATTTCTGATAGCCCCTGGGTGAGCCATGTTCAAGTTGTCCCCAAAAAGGGAGGCATGACAGTGGTTCATAATGAAATGAATGAACTGGTTCCTACAAGAACAGTTACAGGGTGGCGCATGTGTATTTACTACAGAAGGCTCAATACAGCCACCAGAAAGGATCATTTTCCTTTACCATTCATAGACCAGATGCTAGAAAGACTGGCAGGTCATGATTATTACTGCTTTTTGGATGGCTACTCAGGCTATAACCAGATTGCAGTAGATCCCCAGGATCAAGAGAAAACAGCATTCACATGTCCATCTGGAGTGTTTGCTTATAGAAGGATGCCGTTTGGGCTGTGTAATGCGCCTGCAACCTTCCAGAGATGCATGCTCTCTATTTTCTCTGATATGGTGGAAAAATTTTTGGAAGTGTTCATGGATGACTTCTCAGTATATGGAGACTCATTCAGCTCCTGTCTTGATCACCTGAAACTAGTTCTAAAAAGATGCCAAGAGACCAACCTGGTTTTAAACTGGGAAAAATGTCACTTTATGTTGACTGAAGGGATTGTCCTTGGGCATAAAATTTCAAACAAGGGAATAGAGGTGGATCAAGCAAAAATAGAGGTAATTGAAAAATTACCACCACCTGCCAATGTTAACGCAATTAGAAGCTTTCTGGGGCATGCAGGATTCTATAGGAGGTTTATAAAGAATTTTTCAAAAATCGCAAAACCTCTGAGCAATCTGCTAGCTGCTGACACGCCATTTGTGTTTGACACAGAGTGTCTGCAGGCGTTTGAAATGCTGAAAGCCAAGCTGGTCACAGCACCAGTTATTTCTGCACCAGACTGGACATTACCATTTGAGCTAATGTGTGATGCCAATGATCACGCCATTGGTGCAGTACTGGGGCAGAGGCATGACAAGCTTCTGCATGTCATTTATTATGCTAGCCGTGTTTTGAATGATGCCTAGAAAAATTACACAACCACAGAAAAAGAATTGCTTGCAGTGGTTTATGCCATTGACAAGTTTAGATCATACTGAGTAGGATCAAAAGTGATTGTGTACACAGATCATGCTGCTCTTAAATATCTACTCACAAAGCAGGATTCAAAACCCAGACTCATAAGATGGGTGTTGCTTCTGCAAGAGTTTGATATAGAAATAAGTGACAGAAAAGGGACAGAGAACCAAGTAGCTGACCATCTATCTCGGATAGAGCCAATAGAAGGGACGTCATTCCCTTCTCTTGAAATCTCTGAGACCTTTCCTGATAAGCATTTGTTTGCTATTCAGGAAACACCATGGTTTGCAGACATTGCAAACTACAAAGCTGCAAGGTTCATTCCCAAGGAATACAGCAGGCAACAAAAAAAAATTAATTACTGATGCAAAGTACTACTTGTGGAATGAACCCTATCTCTTTAAGAGATGTGCAGATGGCATAATCCGTAGGTGTGTGCCTAAAGAAGAAGCACAAAGGATCTTATGGCATTGCCATGGGTCACAATATGGAGGTCATTTCGGAGTTGAGCGAACAGCCACCAAGGTCCTCCAATGTGGCTTCTAGTGGCCTACACTCTACAGAGATTCCCGAGAATTTGTACGTAACTGTGACAGTTGCCAGAGAGCTGGTAATTTGCCTCACAATTATGCCATGCCTCAACAAGGAATCTTGGAGATTGAGTTGTTTGATGTATAGGGTATTGATTTCATGGGGCCTTTCCCACCATCATACTCAAACACTTATATTCTGGTGGCAGTTGACTATGTATCAAAATGGGTTGAGGCCATTGCCACACCCACCAATGATACTAAAACAGTACTGAAGTTCCTCCAGAAACATATATTCAGCAGGTTTGGTGTTCCCAGGGTACTAATCAGTGATGGGGGCACTCACTTCTGCAACAAACAACTTTACTCTGCCATGGTCCGGTATGGGATTCACCACAAGGTGGCGACTCCATATCATCCACAGACAAATGGGCAAGCTGAAGTCTCTAACTTAGAACTAAAAAGAATCCTGGAATGGACTGTAAGTACCCGTAGAAAGGATTGGGCACGAAGCTTGGATGATGCTCTGTGGGCTTACAGAACAGCATTCAAGACTCCTATAGGGACCACTCTATACCAACTTGTGTGTGGTAAGGCATGCCACCTGCCCGTGGAACTGGAACATACAGCCTACTGGGCAACCAGATTCCTAAACTTTGATGCCAAATTAGCTGGAGAAAAAAGATTGCTTTAGCTAAATGAGCTAGAGGAATTCAGATTCACTGCTTTCGAAAATGCCAAGCTTTATAAAGAGAAATAAAAAAAGTGGCATGACAGAAAGCTGTCATCTAGAATCTTTGAACCAGGACAGAAGGTTCTGTTGTTTAACTCTAGACTCAGGCTATTCCCCGGGAAACTGAAATCCCGGTGGAGGGGACCATATGTGATTACAAGTGTATCACCATATGGTTATGTGGAACTTCAAGATATTGATTCTGATAAGAAGTTCATTGTTAATGGACAGAGAATCAAGCACTATCTTGAAGGCAATATTGAGCAAGAGTGCTCAAGACTGAAGCTAAATTAAAAGCTCAGCAAGGTCCAGCTAAAGACAATAAAGAAGCGCTTGCTGGGAGGCAACCCAGCCATGGGGCATCACTTCCTCTAAGCATTTTGCCCTATTCTTGATTTTATTTGTTTATATAAAGTTCATTGATACTAAGGTAAAGAGTCAATTGTATAAGTTTACAGGGTTACAGAAGGATTCTGCACACAAAACAGAGAAAAAGAGCTCACTGGCAAGAAAACACCAGTAAAAGTCTGTTTTGGGCGTTCAACGCCCAAAAGAAGCATCCACTGGGCGTTGAACGCCAGTAAGGATAGACATCTGGGCATTAAACGCCAAAAAGAATCATCTTCTGGGCGTTGAACGCCAGAAAGAAGCTCCTTCTGGGCGTTTAACGCCAGATTTACAGCGTTCTGGGCGTTCAGAAAAACGCCCAGTGACAAAGGAGTTCCTGGCGTTCAACGCCAGAAAGAAGCAACAGCTGGGCGTTGAACGCCCAGGAGAAGCAGCAGTTGGGCGTTGAACGCCCAAAACATGCAGCGTTTGGGCGTTCAAACGCCAGGATGGTGGGGAGGAGGTAAATTCATTTTTTCTTCATATTTTTCATTTTAATCTTAATTTTCATGTTTCAATTCATGATTTCTTGCATAAACATGTTACAAACCCTGATTTCTAAAATCCATAATTTCTAAAAACCCTTCTTTAAAAATATTAAATATATCTTAATCCATAAGCACAAATCCTTCTTTTCAATCCAATTCAACTCTTTTTCAAAATTTTCAAAACAAATCTATCTCTTTTCATTCAAAAATCTTTTCAACTAATCAATATCTTTTTCAAATCTCCATATTATCTTTTTCAAAAATCCAATTTTATCTTTTTCAAATA
Source organism: Arachis hypogaea (assembly GCF_003086295.3). Classification (NCBI taxonomy): domain Eukaryota; kingdom Viridiplantae; phylum Streptophyta; class Magnoliopsida; order Fabales; family Fabaceae; genus Arachis; species Arachis hypogaea. The sequence continues at coordinate 71,691,270 of NC_092054.1, read as the reverse complement.
TCTTTCATATCTTTTCAATTTTAAATTATATCTTTTCTTATCATACTTATTTTTTTTTAAAATCATATCTTCTATCTTATCTTTCTCCCTATTTTCGAAAACCCCCCTCCCTTTTAAAAACCCATTCGGCCTCCTTCCTCTCATCCACCATCCTACACTAGCTCTCCTTCTATCCCTCTCCTTTCTTTTCTTTTGCTTGAGGACAAGCAAACCTCTAAGTTTGGTGTGTTTATCCGTGATCACTAAACCATACCCACTAAGATCATGGCTCCTAAAGGAAAACAACCCACTCCAAGAGGCAAGAAAGAGAGTGTTCCAAAACCACTTTGGAATCAAGGGAAGTTCTTAACTAAAGAACATTCAGACCATTATTACAAAATAATGGGTCTAAGATCAGTGATCCCGGAAGTTAGATTCGATCTGAAAGAAGACAAATATCTGGAGATCCAGGAGCAAATTCGAATCAGGAACTGGGAGATCCTAGCTAATCCTGAAACGAAAGTGGGAAGGAATATGGTCTAGGAGTTCTATGCTAATGTGTGGCAAACAGACAAGCAAATACTATCTGGATCTGCTCTCTATGACTATCGGACCTTGGTCAGAGGAAAGATTGTTCATACCCACCCTGACAAGATCAGGGAGATCTTAAAGCTACCTCAGCTGAAAGATGATCCAGGGTCCTTCAATAGGAGAATGATGAAAATAGACAAGGGCCTAGATAAGATTCTAGAGGATATATGTATCCCTGGAGCCAGGTGGACCACCAACATGAAGGGTGTCCCAAATCAACTGAAAAGAGAAGATCTCAAACTAGTCGCCAGAGGATGGCTGGACTTCATTGGGCATTCTCTGCTGCCCACTAGCAACCGTTCTGAAGTCACTATTAGAAGAGCAGTGATGATCCATTGCATCATGATGGGAAAAGAAGTGGAAGTTCATCAACTGATTTCAACTGAATTTTACAAAATTGCAAACAAAAATTCCAAAGATGCCAGGTTGGCTTATCCAAGCTTGATTTCTATGCTCTGCAAGGACGCTGGAGTAAGGATGGGAATAACTGAGTATATCTCAGTTGAGCGACCAATCACCAAAGCATCAATGGAAAAACAACAAGCACAGGATGACCCCATCAAGAAGAGAACACAGGAATTTCTCCCATAAATCCCTCAATCTGAATACTGGTAGTATCTTGAAACATCTATTACCAAGATGCAAGAAGCTATGGAACAAATAAAGAAAGAACAGAAGGAACAAAGCAGCATTCTTTGCTATTTGCTTAAAGAACAGGAGGAGCAAGGGCGTGATTTAAGGGAATTGAAGCGCCAGAAATTATCTCTTGAAGGATCAAGTACCCCGCAGATTAGAGGAACATCCACTTCCCAGAACAAAGGTTGTTAAATTCCAATCTTAGCCTTAACTTTGTGATAACTGTTTTTATTTTAGTTTTACCTTAGGAGTCATATAGTAGTAATTAGTATCTATATTTTTGATTTTATCTCTAATTAAGCTATAATTTAATTTTATCATCATCATTAAATATGAATAAAATAGAAAAATTTCTTTAGAATAAGAGGCAATATTTTTCGAGTTTTTAATAAGATAAATTCTAATTATTTACATGTGGTGGCAATGCTTTCTGTCTTCTGAATGAATGCTTGAACAGTGCATATGTCTTTTGAATTTGATGTTTAAGACTGTTAAATATATTGGCTCTTGAAAGAATGATGAACACGAGACATGTTATTGATAATCTAAAAAATCATAAAAATGATTCTTGAAGCAAGAAAAAGCAGTGAATACAAAAGCTTGCAGAAAAAAAAATAGAGAAAGAAAAAGAAAAAGCAAGCAGAAAAAGCCAAAGCTCTTAAAATCAAAAGGCAAGAGCAAAAAGCCAATAGCCCTTAAAACCAAAAGGCAAGGGTAATAAAAAGGACCCCAAGGCTTTGAGCATCAGTGGATAGGAGGGCCTAAAGGAATAAAATCCTGGCCTAAGTGGCTAAACCAAGCTGTCCCTAACCATGTGCTTGTGGCATGAAGGTGTCAAGTGAAAACTTGAGACTGAGCGGTTAAAGTCAAGGTCCAAAGCAAAAAGAAGAGTGTGCTTAAGAACCCTGGACACCTCTAATTGGGGACGTTAGCAAAGCTGAGTCACAATCTGAAAAGGTTCACCCAATTATGTGTTTGTGGCATTTATGTATCCGGTGGTAATACTGGAAAACAAAGTGCTTAGGGCCACGGCCAAGACTCATAAAGTAGCTGTGTTCAAGAATCAACATACTGAACTAGGAGAATCAATATCACTATCTGAATTCTGAGTTCCTATAGATGCCAATCACTCTGAGCTTCAATGGATAAAGTGAGATGCCAAAACTGTTCAGAAGCAAAAAGCTACTAGTCCCGCTCATCTAATTAGAATCTGAGCTTCACTCAAAAACTCTGAGATATTATTGCTTCTTAAATTATTTGTATTTCATTTTATTTATCTAGTTGCTTGAGGACAAGCAACAGTTTAAGTTTGGTGTTGTGATGAGCGGATATTTTATACGCTTTTTGGGGTTAATTTCATATAGTTTTTAGTGTGTTTTAGTTAGTTTTTAGTTTATTTTCAGTAGTTTCTAGGCAAAATTCATATTTCTGGACTTTACTATGAGTTTGTGTGTTTTTCTGTAATTTTAGGTATTTTCTGGCTGAAATTAAGGGAGCTGAGCAGAAATCTGATTCAGGCTGAAAAAGGACTACTGATGCTGTTGGATTCTGACCTCCCTGCACTCGGAATGGATTTTCTGGCGCTACATGACTCCAAATGGCGCACTTCCAATTGCGTTGGAAAGTAGACATCCAGGACTTTCCAGCAATATATAATAGTCCATACTTTGCTCAAAGATAGATGACGTAAACTGGCGTTCAACGCCAGTTCCATGTTGCAGTCTGGCGTCCAGCGCCAGAAACAAGTTACAAGTTGGAGTTCAACGCCAGAAAAGGATCCAAAGCTAGAGTTGAACGCCCAAAACAGCCCTATGCACGTGATTAGCTTAAGTCTCAGCCCCAGCACACACCAAGTGGGCCCCAGAAGTGGATTTCTGCACTATCCGTCTTAGTTTACTCATTTTCTGTAAACCTAGTTTACTAGTCTAGTATTTAAACAACTTTTAGAGATTTATTTTGTATCTCATGACATTTTAGATCTGAACTTTGTACCTTTTGATGGCATGAGTCTCTAAACTTCATTGTTGGGGGTGAGGAGCTCTGCTGTGTCTCGATGAACTAATGCAAGTATTTCTGTTTTCCATTCAAACATGCGTGTTCCTATCTAAGATATCCATTCGCACTTCAATATGAATGTGATGAACGTGACAATCACCATCATTCCTCCACGAACGCGTGCCTGACAACCACTTACGTTCCACTGTAGAATGAATGAATATTTCTTAGATCTCTTAATCGGAATCTTCGTGGTATAAGCTAGATTGATGGCAGCATTCAAGAGAATCCGAAAAGTCTAAACCTTGTCTGTGGTATTCCGAGTAGGATTCAGGGATTGAATGACTGTGACGAGCTTCAAACTCGCGAGTGCTGGGCATAGTGACAAACGCAAAAGGATAGTAAATCCTATTCTGGTACGATTGAGAACCTGCAGATGATTAGCCGTGCGGTGACAGCGCACCTGGACCCTTTTCACTGGAAGGATGGATGGTAGCCATTGACAACGGTGATCCACCAACACACAGCTTGCCATAGGAGGACATGCGTGCGTGAATCAGAAACAGAGGAAAGCAGAATTTCAGAAGACAAAGCATCTCCAAAACTCCAACATATTCTCCATCATTACATACAAGTATAATTTGTGTTCTGCCCTTTTATTCCTTGCAATCAAATTTGATAAGTGAATTATTTTATTGTTTTCCTGACTAAGAGTTACAAGATAACCATATATTGCTTCAAGCCAACAATCTCCGTGGGATCGATCCTTACTCACGTAAGGTATTACTTGCACGACCCAGTGCACTTGCTGGTTAGTTGTATCGAAGTTGTGAATGAAAAACGATTTATTAAGACGTGCGTACAGAGTTTCTGGCGCCGTTGCCTGAGATCACAATTTCATGCACCAGTTTTCAACAGCTCAATCAGTTTGGCTTCATCTTGCATGCTCAAGGACAAATTAATGATGACTGCCAGGGTCTCCTTTCCTCCGAGGAATGCATACTTGAGATGAGAAGGGAGGGGCTTCAACTCTGGTTTTGGCACCTTCTCTATCTTGCCTTCAAAAGAAATTTTAGTTACTTGCTCTTCCAAAACATCTTGATCCTCTTCTATCTCTTCTTCGTGTTCCTCAAGAATGCTTATTTCAAGCATTCCTCCACCAGATCTTCAATCATCTCCACTCTCATATGTTTTTATTTCTCAGGGGGATATTGCATTACTTTAAAGACATTGATGATATGATCATCTGCTCATTGTGCACCCTGAGAATCATTTCACCTTTCTCTACATCAATAATGGTCCATGCTGTGGCTAAGAAGGGTCGCCGCAGGATGATCGAGTTGTGTCCCTCTTCTTACATGTCTAAAATGACAAAATCAGCAGGGAAGATGAATTCTCCAAACTTCGCTAATAAATTCTCTACAACTCCATTAGGTATCTTGAGTGATCTATCTACCATTTGAAGCAACATTCTGGTAGGTTTAACTTCTTCTATTGCAAGCTTTTTCACCATTGAGAGAGGCATCAAATTGATGCTGGCACCTAAATCATAGAGAGCTCTTTCCAATGTCATGTTGCCTATGGTTCATGATATGATGAAGCTCCCTGGGTCTTTGAGTTTTGGTGCAATGCCTCTTTGAATCACTATACTGCATTCTTGGGTCAAGATAATAGTCTCCTTTTCATTCCAACTTCTCTTCTTGTTGATGAGTTCCTTGAGAAATTTTGCATACAATGGCATTTGCTCCAAAGCTTTAGCAAGTGAGAGGTTAATTTCCAGCTTCTTGAAAACCTATAGGAACTTAGGAAATTGCTGGTCTTTGACCTCCTTTTTCAACCTCTGAGGGTATGGCAGAGGTGGGATATAAGGCTTCACCTCCTTCCTTTGGTCTTGTGGTTACTCTTTCATGACTTGATTTCCTTTCTTTAGTGCTTGTGGTTCCTCTTTATTCTTGGAGTTTTCCAGATTACTCTTCTCTGCCTCTGTTGGTTCCTTGCTAGCAACTTTTGTTTCATCTTCCAGTGTTTTCCCACTTCTGAGCTGGATTGCCTGGAATTCTTCCTTGGGATTTGGGACAGTATCACTTGGGAAGGCATTGACTCGCCGTTCTGCTGGCTGCTTGGATAACTGCCCAATTTGTCTTTCTAAGTTCCTCATGGAAGCTTCATAGTTCTTGTTGGCCAATTCTTGATTCTTTTCTAATTTCTCCATCATTTTCTCCAAGTTGGAGATTCTCCGTGCTTCTTGCGGTGGTTGTGGTTGAGTGTGGGGTGATGATGGTTGATGGAAGTTATTTTGGTTAGTTGATGAGTTATTGAGTGGATAATAGGTGAATGTGGGATAGTTGTTTTGTGGTTTTCTGTATGGATTTTGGTTGGTTGGTTGATGGTTTTGGTGGTTTGTATTGTGGGAGTTGCTTGGGTTAGAGTTTCTTTACCATGAGTTTTGGTTTTCTCCCCACTTCTAATTGGGGTGGTTCCTCCAAGAGGAGTTGTAAGTGTCCCCATGGAACTCATTCTGTCCAGATCTTTGGTTGTGCATATACTGAACTTGTTCAGGTTGATGCTCCTCATAGCGTTCTTCATTTTGTCCCCACACAACTGGTGGTTGGTTTGTAGTGCTTATTGCAGCTAGTTGAAGACCATTTATTTTTTTTACCATCATCTCCATTTGCTGTTGGATTTGTTGGTGCATCAATTTGTTCTGTGCCAAGATAGTGTCCACACCTTCAAGCTCCAATACACTATTCTTTGGAGTTAGAGTTGGTTGGCATTGCCTTTGATGATAATAGAAGTATTGATTGTTGGCAATAGTATCTATGAGGTTCTGAGCTTCTTCTGCTATTTTTATTACCTGAAGTGAGCCTTCTGCAGAGTAATCCAAAGCCTTTTGAGCTTTTAGAATTAACCCTCATGGAAGTTCTGAAGTCTCACCCACTCACTGAACATGTCAGGTGGGCATTTCCTTATCAAGGCTTTGTATCTCTCCTAGGCCTCATAAAGTGATTCTCCATCCATTTGAGTGAAAGTTTGCACTTCTATTTTCAGCCTGATGATTCTCTGAGGTGGGTAGAATTTAGCTAGGAATTTGCTCACCAAATCATCCCAGTTATTGATGCTTTCTTTGGGGAATCTCTCCAGCCATTGAGACGCCTTATCCCTCAAAGAGAAGGGAAATAATAGCAACTTGTAGATATTTGGATGCACACCATTTGTCTTAACTGTTTCACATATTCTCACGAAGACTGATAAGTGTTGATTTGGGTCTTCAAGAGGACTCCCTCCATAGGAGCAATTGTTCTGCTCCAAAGTGATAAGTTGAGGCTTCAACTCAAAGTTATTGACATGGACATTTGGAATGATTATACTGCTCCCACAGTTTCTTGAGTTGGGGATTGGCCATTGTTGTTGGCCACCTCCCCTGGTGGATTAGGGAGATTATCCTCCATCTCTTGATCTCCCTCTTCTGATTCTTCTTTTCCAATCACTCCCTTCCCTCTTGCTTCTCTTCTCAATCTCAAGAAGGTTCTCTCTGGTTCAGAATCAAAGGAGCTAGATGCACCTCTTCTTCCTCCTGACATACAACATAAAAAAAAACAAAAGCAGAACACTCTATTGCTAGAGTAAAGTTACAGTTAGCAGAAACAAAATCTCGAACAGTTAGTAGGCTAAATAAAAAAAAGATAAAAAATGCTTAATGTAGATTATCACCTACTTAATCATTGTTAATCTAAATCAATATCCGGCAACGGTGCCAGAAAATTGATGGCTAAAAATTGAATTACCACAAACTAATCGGCAAGTGTAGCAGGTCGCATCAAGTAGTAAAACTCACCAGGGTGAGGTTGATCCCACAGGGATTGAGGGATTAAGCAATTTTATTATGGTGATGAGTCTAATCAAGCTAACAAGTAATGAATTGAGTGAAGTTTGATCAACAGAAAGTAAATTGCAAGAAATCTAAAGTGCTGAATGTGAATTGCTTGAAACTTAAATGGCGAGAAATTTAAAAGACTGAAACTTAAAGAGCAAGAAAGTAAAAGAGCTAAATCTTAAATTGCAAGAAAGTAAAAGTGCAGAATCTAAATTACAGTGAAACTTAAATTGCATGAATTATAAAAGGAATTGGGTCTGGAAATCGAGACAGCAGTGAACAATATCAATTAAAGTGAATGCAGAGAAATCTAAATTGAAGAAATTCTAGGAGAATGATTCATCAAGGATTGGAGATACTGTAATCCATCATGAATCAAATGGGTCTCAACTCATTTCTCAATCATATGAGTAGATTGATGAATCCATATTTGATGATATATTTTGACTCAATTTGGATGGATTCTAGCACATGAACTCACACTTAAGCACCAAAATAGCATACTTTTGTGTTTTGTCCCCAATTTGACCCTAAATGTGAAAACATGCAATTTTGTGCTTGAAATGAGCAATTTAATTCCACTTCTATTCCATTTGATGCCATGACATTTCGTTGAGTGATTTCAGGCCTTGGAGGCAAGAATGGATAGCCAAAAGTGGAAGAAAGCATGTACAAGGGAGAAAACATGAAAAAAATAAGGAAAAGCACACACAGCAAAGTGTGCGTGCGCACAAGTAAGCGTGCGTGCGCACAAGAAAGAATTTCCATGTGTGCGTGCGCACAATCACCTGTGTGTACGCACAAGTCAATGTTCAGCCAAGTGTGCGTACGCACAGGACCCAACACGTGATTTCATTAATGAAACACATGTAGCGCATTTTTTGAGGCCTTTTGGGCCATTTTGAAAGGCTTGGATGCTGATTTTGGATGCTATATAAAGGGGAATTCAACACATATGAAGTCATTAGGTTGTAGTTTTAGTTTTCATTAGGTAGAAAGCATCATTAGGAGTAGGAGTAGTGTAGAGTAGATTGCTCTATTAGGGTTTCATTTTAATTTTCATCGTAGCATTTTATAGCAAGCTTTGATTTTGGATTTTGCTTCTTTAATTGTAAGTACTCTCAATTTCCTCTTTACTTACATTGTCTTTATTTTCATTCCCTTTGGTTCAAGTTACTTTGTTCATATTTGCAATTTTGTGCTTCTTGAAGTTTTGATCAATCAATTTTATGTTTCATGTTTCCTTTATGTTTGATTGCTTGTCTCTTATTGATATTGTTGATAGTTAGTTATAGTTTGCTATTTTTTCTTGCAATTTTCCATGTTTTACTTTTATGCACACAAGGTGTTTGTGAAAATGCCAACCTTAGAATTTGAGTAGATTTTCCCACCTTGGCTTATGGTTTGAGTTCCTGGGATACTAGAGTCATAATGTCCGATATTTAATAGTAATTCTTGGGTAATTAGTTGACTCTTGTTTCCATTGACGCTAGCTTTTTAACAACTAGTTTGGTGAGTTAGCAAGGACTTAAGGATTAAGGTCAATTATGCTTGCTTGACTTACTCATCGATGTAAGGGGTTAACTAGGCGAGATTGACTCATCATAATTACCATAGTTGTGGTTATGGCGATGATAGGATTCCTTGGATCCTCATTCCCAAGTCAAGGCTCTTTTATGCATATCTTAGCATTTTTACTAGTTTTGACCTCATCTTCTCTTTAATTGCATTAATATCAATTTCGATCATCTCTTGGTTCTTTGATTTCTTAAGTTCTTTTAATCTTTTGTTCTTTGATTACAAAACCCCTTTTATCCCCTTAACAACCGAAAGAGAAACACTTCCAATTGCATCTAGGGAGAACGACCCGAGGTTGAAAGACTCTCGGTTATATGTTTTGATTTGAATTTAACATTTGATTGATGTTCAATTATTGGGTTTGGACTATACTTACAACGGACAAATTATAATTTTAGTGTGAAAATCCAAACCTATGCTTTTGGGCATTGTCAAATTTGGTGCCATTGCCAGGGATGCAATTGAGTGCTATCTTTAGGTTGTTGTAAATATGTCCATAGTGTAAATAGCTTACTTTTTTGTTATTTGGTTGTTTTTGTTAATATCTGGGTGTTTGTTTTTCTTGTTTGTTGATGTCTTTGGCTTTTATTTTCTACTTTCTTTGTGAGCTATCAACCTTGTTGCTTGGAGATTGGTTGTGAGTATTTTGTAGGGTATGATGAATTTAAATTGGGATTCCTTCATGGAATGGGAGAAGCGATAGAGGGAGGAGCAATCTTCCTCATACTACAACAAGCCAAATCCTCCCCCATACCTTCCCCAATGTGCATACCAAATCCAAGGATATAAGAGATACCCCATACACAACCCTCAACCACCAAACATTCAAGCACCACACCATACACCTCCATGGAATCAAACTATGTATACAGCTTGTTACCAACCATATGAACCATCACACCCTTATACACCACCTCAATACCCTCACCCACAAAATGTACCTTCCAACTTTACAACCTTTTTCCCAACCTTTGAACCTTCTCTTCCATCAAATTGTGAAGTTCTCCAACCCTTGCCCCAAGAACAACAAGACATTCAAGCATTCTTCCAAGAGCAAGAAGTATTCCGAAAGAAGCAAGGGGAGTTCATTGCTATCATAGCCAAAGCGGTGAACCGCTTGGCCTCACTACACTCAACCATTCAGGACATCCCCCTTGAAGAAGGTGGAGGATCAAGTAAGAAGTGTAGGGAGGAGGAGAACATGGAGCCTCAAGGAAAGGAGAGGAGCCAAGGCTTGAGTCACAAGAGGAGGAAGATAGAACTAGTGAACCGGAAGAGATGAATGGAAAATTGTGGGAGTTTGATCAAGAAGTAGATTGCATCATTAATGATGTTTTGCCCACCTTGGTCAACCCCCTCAATGATCTTGAAGAGCCTCTTACTTTTGAGCTTGAGATAGAAAGGGATGAGCCAGAAATTAGTGGTGAGGAAGAGGTGAGGAAGAGGTGATCGCCCAAGAAGTGGAGGCATACATACAAGGGTTTACAAGAGTGATTCTAACCCAAGGGCAATTTGAGTGGGTAACAATTTCTTCCATAAGCTTCATAGGCCCATACCAATATGCTCTCTTGGAAACGGACTACCAACTTAAGGTGCTTCTTGAGGTGTTAAATGGTGAAGGAATGAGTATTGGTTGCAATAGGAATACAAGGTATAAATGGTGCAAGATACAATTAGGAGGATTCCAAGGTTTGAGTGAGTTCTTCAAAGGTGCTTGGAGAGGTTGTTTATCCAAAGGTACAAGTGAAAGTTAACAAGAGGATGATAGAGGAACCAAAGTGTGGGATCCGGGCATACATCTCTACAACCGACAATTTTGGATCCCAATTGTTTGCCTGAGGTTGCTTGAGAGCTTGATGTACTTTGTATGGGATCCCGGAGGAGAGTCAAAGACCAAGCATGGATGGAGATTCAAGGAGGAGTAGAAACACAAGCCACCCTAGCTAGAGTCTCCTTAATAAGTCAAACTTAAGGACTGTAAACCAAAGTGCTAGGTGGAAGACACGCCACCATGGTAACATCTTTCTTACCCTTTCTCTTTGTCTTGGTTTATTGCATTTTTTGGTTTATCTTGGTTAGCTTAGGATTGGTTTAATTTTAAGTTTAGATAAGTTGAATTGTAAATGGATCATCATTTTGTGATGTTTTTAATGTTTTGGGGTTGAAATGTTGAGTGAGCTAAGGCATAACACCTTAGAAATGAAAGAAAAATTTTTGTGAAACAGGGCATCTGTGCATACGTACCTCGCTGTGCATGCACACAACTCTTATTTTCGCCATCTGTGCGGCCGCACCGACGTGTGCGTCCACACACTCCTTGCAGCGCCCTCTGGTCGCAGCGCTAGTACAGCCTGTGCATGGGCGTTGCCCTATTTTCCTTGATCTGTCGTGCGCACTGATTTATGCGTACGCACGCGTTTTCCTTTTCGCGCCATCTGTGCGGCCACACCAACGTGTGCGTCCGCAAGCAAAGTTGCGGCTCCCCTGGTAGGAGCGCTGGCTCAGCCTGTGCGCCTGCACACCCAACCCATTTCTCCCCTGTGTGTGCGGACAGACCAGTGTGCGCACGCACACATGATCCTTGCTAAAAAAAAGTGTTTTGTGCGTGCGCACCGCCTCGTGCGCACGCATACATCTTGAGACCCTCTCTGCCAGCAGCACCCGCACTCCTTGTGCGTATGAATGCCCCCAATTTTGCTGGTGTGCGTACGCACACATCTTTGTGCGTACGCATGGGTCGTGGTCTGGGCAATAATAAGGAAGGGTGCCCTGTTGGCCCACTCCTCACCCCTTTTTTACTTTCCTTATTTCTTCTTCTACCCCCTCATCCCACCCCGTCCTATCCTTCCGGCGACCACCACCGTCGCCATCTGAACTCCACCAGAACCATCACCGCCACCACATCTATCTCTCTATTTCTTCTCTTTTCTTACCTTTTCTTTTCCTTCTTCTTTATTTTATTTATTCTTTCTTCTTTCTTTTTCTTCTCTCTTTCTTCTCTTCTCCAACAAAGCTCCGTTGCCGTGAGCCTCACAATGGCTAACACAAGTGCCACTGTTACCTATCCCTTTCTTTTCTATTCTTCATCTTTGCAATTTTCTTGTTTTAATCTTCCTTTTTATACTTAGTTGCTTGCTTAATTATTGTTTTCTTTATTTAACTTTGGTTATTTAGCTTAAGTTTTGCTTAATTGCTTGTTTGTTGCATTGCAAGTGTTTAATTGTTGACTTATGGGTCGTTGATGTTTGAATTTTGGCTTGAATTAGTGAATATGTGTGATAAATCCATATTTTATGATATATTTTATGCTTAATTTGAGTGATTTATTCAATCCCTCACCCACTTATACATATTAATTGCATGGTTTTACTTTCCCTTCCTTATTATGTGATGTATGTGAAAAACATGTTTCCTATGCTTTAATATTAATTATCTTAATTACCGTTATTTCCATTCGATGCCGTGATTAGTGTGTTGAGTAGTTTCAGATCTTCTAAGGTAGGAATGACTTAAAGGATGGAAAGGAAACATACAAAAATGGAAGGAAAGCACAAAACGGAGCTTCTGAAGAAACTGGCATCCACGCGATCGCATGGACGAAGATTTCGCGTGCCAAGCGCGAATCAGCAGCGACACGGCCGCATGACTGACATGACCGCGCGCCTTAAGCAGAACGCACATGATGCGGTCGCATGACTGACGCGACCGCGTGGCAAGGAAATGCCCCAAATGACGCGACCGTTTGACCCACGCGGACGCGTGACAGAGGCCACGCACCAGAAATTGTAGAAAATGCTCATAGTGAATTCTGAAGCCCTTTTTGGCCCAAATCCAAGTCCAGAAGGCATAGGCCAGAGGTTACAAAGTGAGGGAACGCATCCATTCAGAGAGAGCTCGCCAATTTTCAATTTCCATGATTTAGATTTAGTTTGAGAGAGGTTCTCTCCTCTCTCTCTTAGGATTAGGATTAGGATTTAGGACTTCTCTTAGTTTGTAAGAGTGACTCTCGATCTAGATTTAATATTTACTTTAATGCTTTTATTCGTACCTATAAATGTTGCTAATGAGCGGATAATTTATACGCTTTTTGGCATTGTTTTTAATATGTTTTTAGTAGAATCTAGTTACTTTTAGGGATGTTTTCATTAGTTTTTATGTAAAATTCACATTTCTGGACTTTACTATGAGTTTGTGTGTTTTTCTGTGATTTCAGGTATTTTCTGGCTGAAATTGAGGGACTTGAGCAAAAATCAGATTCAGAGGTTGAAGAAGGACTGCTGATGTTGTTGGATTCTGACCTCCCTGACTCAAAGTGGATTTTCTGGAGCTACAGAACTCAAAATGGCGCGCTTCTAATTGCGTTGGAAAGTAGACATCCAGGGCTTTCCAGCAATATATAATAGTCCATAATTTGGCCAAGTTTAGATGACGTAAAAGGGCGTTGAACACCAGTTCTACGCTGCTCTCTGGAGTTAAACGCCAGAAACACGTTACAAACCAGAGTTGAACGCCAGAAATTCGTTACAACCTAGTGTTCAACTCTAGAAAGAGCCTCTGCATGTGTAACACTTAAGCTCAGCCCAAGCACACACCAAGTGGGCCCCAGAAGTGGATTTATGCATCAATTACTTACTTTTGTAAACCCTAGTAGCTAGTTTATTATAAATAGAACTTTTTACTATTGTATTAGACATCTTATGATCATAATTTCATCTATTGATCACGTTTGGGGGGCTGGCCATTCGGCCATGCCTGGACCTCTCACTTATGTATTTTCAAACGGTAGAGTTTCTACACTCCATAGATTAAGGTGTGGAGCTCTGCTGTTCCTCAAAGATTAATGCAAAGTACTACTGTTTTTCTATTCAATTCAACTTATTCCACTTCTAAGATATTCATTCGCACTTCAACCTGAATGTGATGAACGTGACAATCATCATCATTCCTTATGAACGCATGCCTGACAACCACTTCCGTTCTACCTTAGATCGAATGAGTATCTCTTAGATCTCTTAATCAGAATCTTCGTGGTGTAAGCTAGATTGATGGCGGCATTCATGAGAATGCAGAAAGTCTAAACCTTGTCTGTGGTATTCCGAGTAGGATTCAGGGATCGAATGACTGTGACAAGCTTCAAACTCGCGAGTACTGGGCGTAGTGACAGACGCAAAAGGAGGGTGAATCCTATTCCAGTATGATCGAGAACCTCAGATGATTAGCCGTGCTGTAACAGAGCATTTGGACCATTTTCACAAGAGGATAGGATACGGCCATTGGCAAGGGTGACGCCTCCAGACGATTAGCCATGCAGTGATAGCGCATCGGACCATTTTCCAGAGAGGATCAAAAGTAGCCATTGACAACGGTGATGTCCTTACATAATGCCAGCCATAGAAAGGAGTAAGACTGATTGGATGAAGACAGCAGGAAAAGCAGAGGTTTAGAGGGACGAAAGCATCTCCATGCATTTAACTGAAATTCTCACCAAGGATTTACATAAGTATTTCTATCCCTATTTTATTATTAATATTCGAAAACTCCATAACTATTCTATATCCGCCTGACTGAGATTTACAAGATGACCATAGCTTGCTTCATACCAACAATCTCCGTGGGATCGACCCTTACTCGCGTAAGGTTTATTAATTGGACGACCCAGTGCACTTGCTGGTTAGTTGTGCGAAGTTGTGATAAAAAGTTGAGATTACAATTGAGCGTACCATGTTGATGGCACCATTGATGATCACAATTTCTTGCACCAAGTTTTTGGCGCCGTTGCCGGGGATTGTTCGAGTTTGGACAACTAACGGTTCATCTTGTTGCTCAGATTGGGTAACTTTCTTTTCGTTTTCTTTTCAAAAAATTTTTCAAAAACCTTTCAAAAATTTCTCATCTGTTTTCGAAAAAAAAAAAAATTGTTTTCAAAAATATATTTTTCTTCAGAATTTTTAAGAATGAATTCTAGTGTTTCATGAAGCATGTTGAAGCCTGGCTGGCTGTAGAGCCATGTCTAAATTCTTTTGGACTGAGATTTTGGCTTAAAATTGAATGAATTACTCTCATGTTACATACTAAAGCTTGGCTGGCTATTAAGCCATGCCTAACCCTCAGATTGGAGCTTTAGAATAAGAGTGCAAGATTCCTGGAATTCATATTAAAAATTTTGGAATCCTTATTTTTCTTTTTCAAATGATTTTCGAAAAAATTAAAAGAAAATACAAAAAAAAATCATAAAATCATAAAAATCAAAAATATTTTGTGTTTATTATTTGAGTATTGAGTCAAGTTGAATGTTTGGTGTCAATTGCACATTCATCTTGCATTTTTCGAAAAAATTCATGCATTCATAGTGTTCTTCATGATCTTCAAGTTGTTCTTGGTAAGTCTTCTTGTTTAATCTTGATGTTTTCTTGTTTTGTGTCTTTTCTTGTTTTTCATATGCATTCTTGAAATCTTAGTGTCTAAGCATTAAAGATTTCTAAGTTTAGTGTCTTGCATGTTTTCTTTGCATTAAAAATTTTTCAAAAATATGTTCTTGATGTTCATCATGATCTTTAAAGTGTTCTTGGAGTTCATCTTGACATTAATAGCATTCTTGCATGCATTCCTTGCTTTGATCCATAACTTTCATGCATTGCATCATTTTGCATGTTTTTCTCTCTCATCATTAAAATTTCAAAAATCAAAAAAATATCTTCCCCTCTTTCTCTCTTAAAAATTCGAAAATTAGATTTGACTTTTTAAAAAATTTTTAAAATCTAGTTGTTTTTTTATGAGTCAAATCAAATTTTCAATTTAAAAATCTTATCTTTTAAAAAATCTTTTTCAAAAATCAAATCTTTTTCATTTTTCTTATTTATTTTCAAAAATTTTAAAAATATTTTACAAAAATCTTTTTCTTATCTTTATCTCCTAATTTTCGAAAATAACATCATCAATTAATGTTTTGATTCAAAATTTCAAGTTTGTTACTTACTTATTAAGAAAGATTCAAACTTTAAGTTCTAGAATCATATTTTGTGATTTCTTGTGAATCAAGTCATTAATTGTGATTTTAAAAATCAAATCTTTTTCAAAACTAATTTCAATCATATCTTTTCAAAAATATCTTTCTATCTTATCTTTTTCAAAATCATATCCTTTTCAAAAATTTGATTTTAAAATATCTTTTCTAACTTCATATCTTCTTATCTTTTCAAAAATTGATTTTCAAAATTTGTTGCAACTAACTAACTAACTTTTTGTTTGTTTCTTATCTTTTGCAAAACTACCTAACTAACTCCCTCTCTCTCTAATTTTCAAAAATATCTTCCCTCTTTTTCAAAAATTTCTTTTTAATTAACTAATTATTTTAATTTGTTGATTTTAATTTTCGATAAATTACTAACCTTTTTCAAAAACTATTTTTCGAAAACCACTAACTCTTTTTCAAAAATTATTTTTGAAAATTCACTTCCCCCTATCATCTTCTTCTATTTGTTTATTTATTTACTAACATCTCTTCCTCACTCACCAAAAATCCGAACCCCCCTCTCTCTCTCTGAGTTCAGATTTTCTCTTCTTCTTTTCTTCTATTCACACAGGGACCTCTATACTGTGGTAAAAAGGATCCCTATTATTATTATTATTATTTTTCTGTCCCTCTTTTTTATATGAGCAGGAGCAAAGACAAGAATATTCTTGTTGAAGCAGGTCCAGAACCTGAAAGGACTCTGAAAAGGAAACTAAGAGAAGCTAAAATACAACAGTCCAGAAACAACCTTTCAGAAATTTTCGAACAAGAAGAGGAGATGGCAGCCAAAAATAATAATAATGCAAGGAGAATGCTTGGTGACTTTACTGCACCTAATTCCAATTTACATAGAAGAAGCATCTCCATTCCTGCCATTGGAGCAAACAATTTTGAGCTGAAACCTCAATGAGTTTCTCTGATGCAGCAGAACTGCAAGTTTCATGGACTTCCATCTGAAGATCCTTTTCAGTTCTTAACTGAATTCTTGCAGATACGTGATACTGTTAAGACTAATGGAGTAGATCCTGAAGTCTACAGGCTCATGCTTTTCCCTTTTGCTGTAAGAGACAGAGCTAGAATATGGTTGGACTCTCAACCTAAGGATAGCCTGAACTCTTGGGATAAGCTGGTCAAGGCTTTCTTAGCCAAGTTTTTTCCTCCTCAAAAGCTGAGTAAGCTTAGAGTGGATGTTCAGACCTTCAGACAGAAAGAAGGTGAATCCCTCTATGAAGCTTGGGAGCGATACAAAGGACTGACCAAAAAGTGTCCTTCTGACATGCTTTCAGAATGAACCATCCTGGACATATTCTATGATGGTCTATCTGAATTAGCTAAAATGTCATTGGATACCTCTGCAGGTGGATCCATTCACTTAAAGAAAACGCCTGTAGAAGCTCAAGAACTCATTGACATGGTTGCTAATAACCAGTTCATGTACACTTCTGAGAGGAATCCTATGAGTAATGGGACACCTCAGAAGAAAGGAGTACTTGAAATTGATACTCTGAATGCCATATTGGCTCAGAATAAAATATTGACTCAGCAAGTCAATATGATTTCTCAAAGTCTGAATGGAATGCAAGCTGCATCCAACAGTACTCAAGAGGCACCTTCTGAAGAAGAGGCCTATGATCCTGAAAACCCTGCAATAGCAGAGGTAAATTATATTGGTGAACCTTATGGAAACACATATAATCCATCATGGAGAAATCACCCAAATCTCTCATGGAAGGATCAACAAAAGCCTCAACAAAGCTTTAATAATGGTGGAAGAAATAGGTTTAACAATAGTAAACCTTTTCCATCATCCACTCAGCAACAGACAGAGAACTCTGGACAAAATACCTCTAATTTAGCAAACTTAGTCTCTGATCTGTCCAATGCCACTGTAAGTTTCATGAATGAAATAAGGTCATCCATTAGAAATTTGGAGGCACAAGTGGGCCAGCTGAGTAAAAGGATCACTGAAATCCCTCCTAGTACTCTCCCAAGTAATACAGAAGAGAATCCAAAAGGAGAGTGCAAGGCCATTGAATTAATTACCATGGCCGAACCTGTAAGGGAGGGAGAGGACGTGAATCCCAAGGAGAAAGACCTCCTAGGACGTCCAGTGATCAATAAGGAGCTTCCCTTTGAGGAACCAAAGGAATCTGAGTCTCATCTAGAGACCATAGAGATTCCACTAAACCTCCTTATGCCCTTCATGAGCTCTGATGAGTATTCCTCTTTTGAAGAGACTGAGGATGTTACTGAAGAGCAAGTTACCAAGTACCTTGGTGCAATCATGAAGCTGAATGCCAAATTATTTGGTATTGTGACTTGGGAAGATGAACCTCCCTTGTTCACTAATGAACTGAGTGATCTGGATCAACTGACATTGCCTCAGAAGAAACAGGATCCTGGAAAGTTCATAATACCTTGTACCATAGGCAACATGATCTTTGAAAAGGCTCTGTGTGACCCTGGTTCAGGGATAAACCTCATGCCCCTCTCTGTAATAGAGAAACTGGGAATCTTTGGGGTGTAAGCTACTAAAATCTCATTAGAGATGTCAGACAGTTCAAGAAAACAGGCTTATTGACAAGTAGAGGATGTGTTAGTAAAGGTTGAAGGCCTTTACATCCCTGCTAATTTCATAGTCTTGGATACTGGGAAGAATGAGGATGAATTCATCATCCTTGGGAGACCCTTCCTAGCCACAGCAAGAGCTGTGATTGTTGTGGACAGAGGAGAATTAATCCTTCAATTAAATGAGGACAACCTTGTGTTTAAAACTCAAGGATCTCTCTCTGTACCCATGGAGAGGAAGCATAAAAAGCTTCTCTCACTGCAAAGTCAACCAAAGCACCCACAGTCAAACTCTAAGTTTGGTGTTGGGAGGCCTCAACTAAACTCTAAGTTTGGTGTTGAACTCCCATATCCAAACTCTAAGTTTGGTGTTGGGGAGTCTCAACAATGCTCTGAACATCTGTGAGGCTCCATGAGAGCCCACTGTCAAGCTATTGACATTAAAGAAGTGCTTGTTGGGAGGCAACCCAATTTTTATTTATCTAATTTTATTTTTCTTATTCTTTCATGTTTTATTAGGTTCATGATCATGTGGAGTCACAAAATAAATATAAAAATTGAAAACGGAATCAAAAACAGCAGAAGAAAAATCACACCCTGGAGGAAGACCTTACTGGCGTTTAAACGCCAGTAAGAAGCATCTGGCTGGCGTTCAACGCCAGAACAGAGCATGGTTCTGGCGCTGAACGCCCAAAATGGGCAGCATCTGGGCGTTTGAACGCCAGAATTGCACCTTGGAGAAGAGCTAACGCTGAACGCCCAGAACAAGCATGGTTCTGGCGTTCAACGCCAGAAATGGGCAACAAATGGGCGTTCAACGCCCAGAACAAGCACCAATCTGGCGCTGAATGCCCAGAGTTATGTGCAAGGGAATTTTGCATGCCTAATTTGGTGCAAGGTTGTAAATCCTTGAACACCTCAGGATCTGTGGACCCCACAGGATCCCTAGCTACCTCCACTCACTTCTTCTCACCCCTCTTTCACACAATCCCATAAACACTCTTCCCCAAAACTCTTTACCAATCACCTCAATCTCTCTTCCCTATCACCACTTTACCACTCACATCCATACACCCACCTACCTTCAAAATTCAACATCTCTTTCCCACCCAATCCTACCCATATGGCCGAATACACACAACCCTCC
This sequence comes from Arachis hypogaea, assembly GCF_003086295.3. Lineage (NCBI taxonomy): Eukaryota > Viridiplantae > Streptophyta > Magnoliopsida > Fabales > Fabaceae > Arachis > Arachis hypogaea. The sequence goes on along the minus strand of NC_092054.1, from coordinate 71,671,890 downwards.
ATCTCCTCCATATCTTCTTCTTCTTCTTCTATTCTTTCTTCTTTTGCTCGAGGGCGAGCAACATTCTAAGTTTGGTGTGGTAAAAGCATAGCTTTTTTGTTTTTCCATAACCATTAATGGCACCTAAGGCCAGAGAAACCTCAAGAAAGAGGAAAGAGAAGACAATTGCTTCCACCTCTGAGCCATGGGAGATGGAAAGATTCATCTCACAAGCCCATCACTAAGAAAAGGATGGAGCAAACAAGAGAGCACATTCATGGATCTCAACAGGCACATGAAGAAGCTCATCATCAAGAAATCCCTGAGATACCTCAAGGGATGCAATTTCCTCCACAGAATTTTTGGAGCAAACCAACACCTCCCTAGGAGAATTAAGTTCCAACATGGGGCAATTAAGGGTGGAACATCAAGAGCACTCCATCATCCTTCATGAAATTAGAGAAGATCCAAAAGCAATGAGGGAGGAGCAACAAAGACAAGGAAGAGACATAGAAGAGCTCAAAGACATCATTGGTTCCTCAAGGAGGAAACGCCACCATCACTAAGGTGGACTCATTACTTGTTCTTACATTCTCTGTTTTTCATTTTCTATGTTAAGTGCTTATCCATGTTTGTATCTTCATTACATGATCATTAGTAGTTAGTAACTTTGTCCTAAAGTTATGAATGTCCTATGAATCCATCACCTCTCTTAAATGAAAAATGTTTTAATTCAAAAGAACAAGAAGTACATGAGTTTCGAATTTATCCTTGAACTTAGTTTAATTATTTTCATGTGGAGACAATGCTACTTGTTTTCTGAATGAATGCTTGAACAGTGCATATGTCTTTTGAAGTTGTTGTTTATGAATGTTAAATATGTTGGCTCTTGAAAGAATGATGACAAGGAGACATGTTATTTGATAATCTGAAAAATTATAAAAATGATTCTTGAAGCAAGAAAAAGCAGCAAAGAACAAAGCTTGCAGAAAAAAAAATGGCAAAAAAAAATTAGAAAAAAAAGAAAAAGCAAGCAGAAAAAGCCAAAAGCTCTTAAAACCAAGAGGCAAGAGCAAAAAGCCAATAACCCTTAAAAACCAAAAGGCAAGGGTAAATAAAAAGAATCCCAAGGCTTTGAGCATCAGTGGATAGGAGGGCCTAAAGGAATAAAATCCTGGCCTAAGCGGCTAAACCAAGCTGTCCCTAACCATGTGCTTATGGCGTGTAGGTGTCAAGTGAAAACTTGAGACTGAGCGGTTAAAGTCAAGGTCCAAAGCAAAAACAGAGTGTGCTTAAGAACCTTGGACACCTCTAATTGGGGACTTTAGCAAAGCTGAGTCACAATCTAAAAAGGTTCACCCAAATTATGTGTCTGTGGCATTTATGTATCCGGTGGTAATACTGGAAAACAAAGTGCTTAGGGCCACGGCCAAGACTCATAAAGTAGCTGTGTTCAAGAATCATCATACTGAACTAGGAGAATCAATAACACTATCTGAACTCTGAGTTCCTATAGATGCCAGTCATTCTGAACTTCAATGAATAAAGCGAGATGCCAAAACTATTCAAGAGGCAAAAATCTACAAGTCCCGCTCATCTGATTGGAGCTATGTTTCATTGATAGTTTGGAATTTATAGTATATTCTCTTCTTTTTATCCTATTTGATTTTCAGTTGCTTGGGGACAAGCAACAATTTAAGTTTGGTGTTGTGATGAGCGGATAATTTATATGCCTTTTGGCATTGTTTTTAGTATGTTTTTAGTAGAATCTAGTTACTTTTAGGGATGATTTCATTAGTTTTTATGTTAAATTCACATTTCTGGACTTTACTATGAGTTTGTGTGTTTTTTTGTGATTTCAGGTATTTTCTGGCTGAAATTGAGGGACTTGAGCAAAAATCAGATTCAGAGGTTGAAGAAGGACTGCTGATGCTGTTGGATTCTGACCTCCCTGCACTCAAAGTAGATTTTCTGGAGCTACAGAACTCAAAATGGCACGCTTCTAATTGCGTCGGAAAGTAGACATCAAGGGCTTTCTATCAATATATAATAGTCCATACTTTGGCAAAGTTTAGATGACGTAAAAGGGCGTTGAACGCCAGTTATACGCTGCTGTCTAGAGTTAAACGCCAGAAACACGTTACAAACCAGAGTTGAACGCCAGAAATACGTTACAACCTGGCGTTCAACTCCAGAAAGAGCCTCTACATGTGTAACACTCAAGCTCAGCCCAAGCACACACCAAGTGGGCCCCGGAAGTGGATTTATGCATCAATTACTTACTTTTGTAAACCCTAGTAGCTAGTTTATTATAAATAGATCTTTTTACTATTGTATTAGACATCTTATGATCATATTTTGATCTATTGATCACGTTTGGGGGGCTGGCCATTCGGCCATGCCTGGACCTCTCACTTATGTATTTTTAAACGGTAGAGTTTCTACACTCCATAGATTAAGGTGTGGAGCTCTGCTGTTCCTCAAAGATTAATGCAAAGTACTACTGTTTTTCTATTCAATTCAACTTATTTCGCTTCTAAGATATTCATTCGCACTTCAACCTGAATGTGATGAACGTGACAATCATCATCATTCCTTATGAACGCGTGCTTGACAACCACTTCCGTTCTACCTTAGATCGAATGAGTATCTCTTAGATCTCTTAATCAGAATCTTCGTGGAATCCTGGAGTTTATTCTAACATTCGTCACCCCGGGAGTCTGAAAATTCGTCTGAAGCTGCTCAGAAGCTTTACATGCCTAGTATGGGACCCCGGAGGCTATTGGCATTCCAAGCACTGGTGGAGATTTTTGGACGAATTTAAACATAAGCCGCCATAGCAGGAAGCTCCTACAATGTCCAACTTAAGGACTTAAACTAAAAGTGCTAGGTGGGAGACAACCCCCACCATGGTATGGTGCTTCTTTTTCAATTTATTTCTTGTTAATTGCTTTCATTTTTATTTCCTTTTCATTTTACTTCATTGAACCTGGAATCATGCATAGCATTCATGTTAATCATTGCATTCTGCATCTATCATACACATAAAAAAAAAAAAACGGAACGCGACGCCACCGTATCAGCGACGCGTTCGCGTCGCAAGGAGAGGGGAGAAAATAAAAAAGAACAGAGAGTCACGCTGGAGCGTGGCTGGAGGCGTGCCCGTGGCACAAATCGTCCCACGCGACCACGTCGCTGACGCGTCCGCGTCGAGTGGGAATACTGGCCTCCCACGCGACCGCGTGCCCTACGCGGCCGCGTGACCAGGATTTCGACGTAATAATGGTGCACAACCAAAAGTTGTGCTAGAGTGGTGCTGGACTGGCGCTGGACGCGCAGTCCATCTAAGTGCCCACTCACGCGATCGCATGTCCCACGCGATCGCGTCACCCAATATTTGGCAATTAATGATTTTTAAACAGAGAGTTGTGCGAGAGCGAGCCTGTCCTCGCGCCAGTAGCATAAAACGGGTCACGTGACCGCTTGACCGACGCGACCGCGTCAATCAGTATAAGCACAAGTCGTGCGACCACGTGCCCCACGCGTCCACGTCGCTTGCACCGCACAGTTTATCCTAATTTGCCAAATATCTTATCTTTTCTCTCCCAATCCTAATTTTTCCTCCCCCCTTTCTTACTTATTTCTTCTTTCCTTCTTTCCCTTCTCATTCTTCTTCGCTTTTATTTTATTTTATTTAAATACTTTCATCCATTGCATTTTAATTGTGTGCATATTTTTCTTTTCTTTTCTAAAATTATTATTTTTCCATTGGTGTCACTTGTTCATATTTAACTGTTGTGTCTTTTCTGGTATTATTTGGTGCTTAGTGACTTGTTTACACTGTCGGGTAATATTATTTAAATCAATGCTAATCTTTTATGATATTTTTATTCCTTTTTGCATTGACATGAACTTATACTGTCTTTCATTACCCACACTCTCCTCCCCTATGTTTCAAATCTTGCACCACTGGCATGCCATGGCTTCTATTGTTTTCTCACTTACATGTTGAAGCTTCCATGTAAATGAGACCCTTATCATTTGGCATTAACCCACCCATACTTCTTTTATTTTCTTATCTCTATTTCCGGGTTACTCTTCTTCCCTTTTCTCTTTCAGGATGGCCACCCAGAAGGGAACCGGAAGACGTTTACATGGGGAGACAAACAAGTCCATCAGCACAATCCTTGAAGAAAAGCATCAGTTGGAACAGTCCGTCCACCTGCACATCTCAGCAAGGACGGTGCAATCTTTAAGTGTGGGGAGGTCGATACCGACTTCCATGGGTTAGTCACTTCATATTTTTGCACCAATGTTTAATTTTCTTTGTTAAATTAGTTGTTGCATTTGCATATTTGTTTGATTTTATGCATCTAGTTACTACTTCGTTAAAGTAATAAAATTCTTCTAATGACCCTATTTTTGAAAAATTTCACTAATTTAAATTGAAAAAGTTTTTGTTAAATTTGTTTGAAGTTGTATTTGGAACATGGTTTTTGAGCCAAAGAACACACAACCTGTGAGATTTTGAGCTTATTTACATGGTTACATTATTTAACCATAAATATTTTATTCTTGTATGTTTACTTCTCTATAATTGTGATCTTTACTTTGTTTCAGTCTATATGTCCAATATTTAGTGTATTTACATGCTTGCATATGATTGAGGCCATTGTTTGATTTTAGCTCACTTATCCCAAAATTAGCCTACCCTTTAAATCACCTTTGTCAGCCACTTTGAGCCTTTTTAATCCCCATTTGTTCTATATTTTACCACATCACTAGCCTTAAGCGGAAAACAAATTAGTTATCCCAATTGAATCTTTGGTTAGCTTAAGATAGTGTGTAAATTAAGTGTGGGAAAACTGTGGGAACATGGGTTAATAAAGGAAAAGTATAATGTTTCTAATTTATTTGAATATCAAGAATTTGGGAACCTACTCATGAAAAAAACCAAAATAGAAAAATAATAGAAAATCCATGTGCATTGATAAGTTATGTTTGTTTCTCTACAAAAAAAAAAGAGAAAAAAGAGAAAAATCCAAAAATACTCAATAAATAAGTAAATAAGGGGACAAAATTACCCCAATATTAAGTTTAATAAAAGATCAATGCACATGTGATAAAAATTAAAGAAAATTTGGTACATGAGTATGGAAATTATACAAAAGTGGGAATTATGGGTAGCTAGGCATGAATTTAAAAGTATATAGAGTATATGTATATTAGGTGAGAGCTTAGGTTAATTAAAGATTCAATTTATAAAGCTCACTTAGCCATATATATACCTTTACCCTTACCTTAGCCCCATTACAACCTTGAAAAGGACCTCATGATGTTTGCATTGGTATATTAAAAATTGTTGATTGGTTAGATGAAGAACAAGGTTTAGAAAGCATGACTAGAGAAGAGTAGAGTGAATAACCCTGTACACTTGAGAGATTAGAGTGATATACACTACCAGTGAGGGTTCAATGCTTGATTCTATGTTCCCTGCTTTCATGAGCTGTCTTCTTACAAGTTTACTTGTCTCTTATTGTATAATTTGAAATAGTGAAATCTGATTTGTATTTGTCTTGTTGAACTTGTTTACTTTTAAACCAAGTAGGTAGAAACATTTTGCATGTAGTTGCATTCATATGAATAGGTTGCATTGCATAACATTCCACCACTTTAACCTTACCTTTTACTTTGGATTTAGCATGAGGACATTCTATTGTTTAAGTGTGGGGAGGTTGATAAACCCATATTTTATGATATATTTTGTGCTTAATTTGAGTGATTTATTCAATCCCTCACCCACTTATTCATATTAATTGCATGGTTTTACTTTCCCTTCCTTATTATGTGATGTATGTGAAAAACATGTTTCCTATGCTTTAATATTAATTATCTTAATTACCTTTATTTCCATTCGATGCCGTGATTAGTGTGTTGAGTAGTTTCAAATCTTCTAAGGTAGGAATGACTTAAAGGATGGAAAGGAAACATACAAAAATGGAAGGAAAGCACAAAACGGAGCTTCTGAAGAAACTGGCATCCACGCGATCGCATGGACGAAGCGATCGCGTGCCAAGCGCGAATCAGCAGCGACGCGGCCGCATGACTGCCATGACCGCGTGCCTTAAGCAGAACGCACATGATGTGGTCGCATGACTGACGCGACCGCGTGACCCACGTGGACGCGTGACAGAGGCCACGCACCAGAAATTACAGAAAACGCTCATAGCGAATTCTAAAGCCTTTTTTGGGCCAAATCCAAGTCCAGAAGGCATAGACCAGAGGTTACAAAGTGAGGGAACGCATCCATTCAGAGAGAGCTCGCCAATTTTCACTTTTCATGATTTAGATTTAGTTTGAAAGAGGTTCTCTCCTCTCTCTCTTAGGATTAGAATTAGGATTTAGGACTTCTCTTAGTTTGTAAGAGTGACTCTCGATCCAGGTTTAATATTTACTTTAATGCTTTTATTCGTACCTATAAATGTTGCTAACTTGACTTATGAACCCTTTCCATGTTATGATTTGAAATAATGATTATTTGAGGTATTTCAGTTATTGAGTACTTTCTCCTTAATTTGTGTTACCATTGCTTTCCATCTAAGGACGGTTTTATTCCAACAATTTTACTTTTTCCCTTTTGGTCTTGGTTAAGAAATCAGTAACTCAACATTATTAAACTCAGCATAATTGATAATCGTTATCTTGCTAATTGAATTGAACTTCAATAATCCCAACTTTTTCTTAGGAAATAAATAGGATTCGAAGGTCAAACTAATTAGTCCCTTGACTTTCCTTTACTTTAGTAAAGGTTAACTAAGTGGAATTTTGATTCAACTTTCATTATTGTTGAGAGAGATAACTAAGTTGGACTTCCAATTTCTCTTACCTTGCCAAAAGATTGCTTTACAGTATTTATTTATTTTAATTGCCATTTAAATTATTTGTCATATTTACTCTTCACTCTCAACCTCGATTTTACAACCTCCATAACCAATAATAAGAACATACTTCCCTGCAGTTCCTTGAGAAGACGACCCGAGGTTTGAATACTCGGTTAACAATTTTTAAGGGGTTTATTACTTGTGACAACCAAAACGTTTGTACGAAGGGATTTTTGTTGGTTTAGAGACTATATCTACAACGCGACTGTTTTCATGAATTTCTTTACTGGCAAAAATCCTAACGTCAATGTGCACCGCATACCATGTGTTTGTTTAAATGCCTGAATGAAATTTTTGTTTAATTCATATGTTGTAATGACTATATGTGTTGGAATATATCCTTGTTTGGCATTCTAATCAAGGATTTTGCACCTTTGAATGGTTATATTTTCAATAATGTACTTGTTTAACACTTTGAGTTGCTAACACCAAATGGATATGGACATTGACATTTACTTTCTTGTTTGGTGAAATTTGTAACAAGTACATATTAAATTTACTGAATTGAATGGAATTGCGTGTTCATCTTGGTTTTAAGTCAATATAATCATATCACAAGGTGTTTGCTCCTTGTTAATGCTTTGCATTTGTTTAAGTTGACTTGACTTGATTCTTATCAAGACTAGTTACTTTTTGTAGCAAGCACCTTCCCATGTGATTGTTGCCTTAATCTTAAGGATGAATAGGTAGTTTCTCTTCATCATTGCATTTGTTATTGTTTGTTGTGATATTTTATATCAGTTTTGCTCTTTCACTTGAACACCTTCAATATCCAATAATTCCTACATTCAATTCACTCTTGTTGTAGTCACCTAAGTTTGCTTGTATTTAATTGATGCTCATTCATTGCTTGCATCTTAGGCCATTTAGTTGAGGAACCCATGCTTACTTTTTGAATGTGTGGATGCTTTTTTAACCGGCTGTTGTGTATATTCTACCTGCGCGGATAATTGGAATATAAACATGGGTCATCTTTCTATCATACCACACCACTATGCAAAATTCCTCAATTGGATGCTTATTTACTCTCTCCTTTACCTTTTTGTACTACTTGCTGATAAACTCCGATTTTGTGGTTTATCTTGTGCTTATTTTGGGGGATTTTATCAATATTTCTCACACTTATTCGCAAGAAATTCATGGTATTGTGTTCACTCCCCATCATTGCTCCATGATGGAAAACATGCTTATTTTGCCTTAAAATTGCCATATTTTAATCCCCTTCTATTGCCATTCGATGCCGTGATGTATTTGTTGAGTAATTTCAGGAATTATAGGGTAGGAATGACCTAGAAGAGAGGAAGAAATCATGTACAAAAAGGGAGGAACATGAAGAATTGAAATCTTGGGAGGAGCAGCAGTGCCGCGCCCGCGCACTCCACGCGCACGCGTGGATGAGGTGGCTGGAAACGGCGCGCAAGGATGGACGCATTTGCACGGATCAGAAGATTCCTATCGACGCGCACGCGCACGCATAGCGCGCACGCGTGGGAAGCTACACGTGACCTCATTAAAGGAAATCATGCCTGGTGATTTCTGAGGCTCATCAAGCCCAATTTCAAGCTGTTTCTGCATGAAAAAGACCTAAGGATGCTAGGGGAAAAGGGGGGAATCAATCATTTTACACTAAGACGCAATTTTAGTTAGTTTTGGTTCTTTGGTGATTCTAAAGAGAGAAACCTTTGTTCATCTCTAGATCTAGTTTTAATTTGATCTTCCCTTGTTGGATTGTGAATTGGATCTTGTTAATTACTAGTTTGAATTATTCAATTTAAATTCCTTGTTACAATTTTGCTTATATCTAGTGATAGTTTTATGAATCCTTGTTAATTGTCATTTTATACACATTTCATGAATGTTGTGAATCTTGACTTGTTGATGTTGCATTGATGATTTCTATGTTTAATTTTCTTGTTTGGATGATTGTATGTTGATAATTGTTAGTGGGTACTTGTAGATTTCAATTTAATTGCTATTTTGAACATGTATTTTGTTAATGCTTACCATGTGTTCGATGAATTGTTTACTTTGATTATGGAGTAGTCTTCTCCACTCTTGGCCTAGGCCAAGGGAATTGGGTAAACTTGAGTCATTGAGTCTCAATGAATTGGTGATTTGAGAACCCTTGGTGATCAATTTGATACTCATTAACGCCAACCCACTACTAATCTAATTAGTAGGTGGGTTGGGACTTATGGGTTGATGTGATCAAAGCCATTTGACATACTTCAAGTCTAGGAGTAGATATTACGTACTTAAGACTTTTGGAAGTAGACTTAATGAGCTTGGTTCCTCATAATTGTCAAAATATGGTTGTTAGACAAGGATGGTGACCCCAATTCCCATGCCTAGCCAAGAGTTGCCTTTATTATTCATATTTGAAAACCAAATTTCTCAATTATTTGTCTTAGTTATAGTTACTTGTTTGGTTTAGAATAGAATTAAGTGGGATGTTACTTGTTCATTGGAATTGCTCATGTTTTACCTAGTTAATTGAATTAGTTTCTTGCAGTTTAAGATTACTTGCTTGTTAAGATTCCCATTTATTTTCATGCTCATAACTTGCAACCCCGAATTTCTAACCAGTGTTGAAGAACATGTTTGCCCATTCCTTGTGAGACGACCCGATGTTTGAATACTTCAGTTATTTCTATTGGGGTTGAACTTGTGACAACCAAATCCCTCTTCTAAATTTGATACTCGAGGATTGTTGTTGGTAGAGCTATACTTGCAATGCGATTTTATTAAAGAAAATCTTTATCAATACACTCTTGGGTCACCATCAAATTTTTGGCGCCGTTGCCAGGCAATGGTTGCAACATATGCCTTGATATTGGTTTTGTGAATATGTGAATATTGTAGATAGTTTACTTCTTTCAATACTTAGCTATAGTTTAAATTTCTTTTACATTTGTGCTATGACTTTCAAGTTTGATGACTTGGTCTCAACTGAATTCTAACTTAGCCGATTTTGATCACGAGATTGAAAGAACTTTGTTACACACTCGGAAAGCCAGACGGCGGTTGGACTATATGCCTAGTGCCTCGGCCTCTCTTGAGGAAAATACCGAATCACTAGACGTCACCGAGAGTGACTTGGAGTCCGCTACTTCCGATTCTTCTGTTGGCACTACTAATACATCTTTGCATCCTACAGGTGAGCTACACATGGCGGAGCCACGCCGGATCACTTTGCATGAGCAAGGAGCTCCGGATATCATACTTCAATCGTTGCAAGCAAGGTAACCTAACCTTGATCCAAACTTCGAGTCGAAGAGTAGCTTGATAAATCTACTTCCTAAGTATCATGGGTTGCCGGGTCAAGATCCCATCCGACATTTGAAGGATTTTCAAGTTGCTTGTTCTACGGCTCGAAGGCATGGAGCCGATGAGGTGGCTATCATGGTTTTTGCCTTCCCGGCTATCATGGTTTTTGTCTTCCCTTTCTCTCTTGAAGGGCAAGCAAAGACATAGTTTTATTCGCTACCGGATGAGATGGTGACTAATTGGGATTTCTTGAGAAGAGAGTTTCTTGATAAGATCTTCCCACCGGAGAAGACCGACTACATCCGGAAAGAGATTTTGGATATAATGCAAAGAGACCAAGAGAGTTTGTACGAGTATTGGTCTCGGTTCAAGAGGCTATTAGAGTCATGTCCACACCACGGAATGACCACTCACTTGCTCATTAGCTACTTTACCGGAGGTCTTTGTGCGGAAGATAGAAGATTGCTCACCGCTTCTAGCGGTGGTTCCCTTTCGAAAAACAAGATGGAGGGAGAAGCTTGGAATTTGATAAAGGATGTTGCCGAAGCTACACAACACACGAGGGTGAGAAGTAATCCTCTCAAGGGTGTGGTAGAACCATCCCCTTCCGAATCAAGTCTAGCCAAAGCACTTGGGGGTATGACCACCATCCTTACACAAATCCAAAAGGATCAAAAGGAATACTACTCCATCCAAGCCATCCAAGCCCCACCTCCGGTTGCTCAACTTGAAGGCCCTTCCAGGATTTGTGGTTTGTGCTCTAGCACCACACATTACACCGACCAATGCCATCAAATTCAAGAGGAACATGCTCTTGTGGTGGCCAATGTGAATTACAACAACCGTCCACCCTACCCTCCTCAAGGTCAAAACAATTACCATCAAGGTGGTAATCAACATCAAGGGTGGAGGGATAATGCACAAGGAAGCAATCAAAACCAAAGGTGGAACAACTCTCCTTCTCATCACAACAACAACCAATCTTCATCCCAATACCACCATAACAACACCAACTAACAAGCCAACCAAGGCCACTCCAACCAAAACCAAAACAACTACACCAAGTACCAAGCACCACACCATAGACAACAAAACCAAAATCAAACTCCTCCATCTTCCAACAATCAAGTCGATGAGCTTAGAGCTGCCATGGAAAAACGAGATGAAAGCAACAAGGCTCAATTTGATGCCTTGAATACTCAATTGGCCAACCTCACCAACATGATTTCAAAGATGAACATGTCAAATCAACCACCAACCCCCAATAACAACACCAACCAACCCTCAAGTTCCTCTAACCTTCCATCCCAATCCCAACCAAATCCAAGAGGCGGTCTCAACGCCATCACTCTACGGTCGGGGACTACACTAGAGGAGATACCTCCAAGGGTCATGGGAGATATTCATGAGGAAGAGGTAGTTGTTGAAGCTCCACATGAAGAAGAGATGGTAGACAAAAGGCATGAGGAAGAAGGAGTACACCTCAAGGAACCCAAGAGGAAAGCTATAGTGGATGAGTCCATTCCTATTCCATTCCCTTCCATGGTGAAGAAGGCGAAGAAAACACCGGAATTTGATTTGAACATGCTTCAAGTGTTCAAAAAGGTTGAGGTAACCATACCACTCCTTGATGCTATTCAACAAATTCCAAAGTATGCAAAATTTTTGAAAGACTTGTGTACACACAAGGATAGGATAGGAGAATTGGAGACATTATCCTTGGGTAGTTCAATTTCTTCCTTGATGGAACCTATTCCAAGAAAATGTGGTGACCCTGGGCCGTGCTTAGTGTCTTGTTGTATTGGTGGACACACTTTTCATGATTGTATGTGTGACTTGGGAGCTTGTGTAAGCATCATGCCACTTTCTATCTATGTGCGGTTGAATTTATCTCCATTAAAGAAGTCGGCGGCGAGGTTTGCCTTAGCCTAGACTCATACGTTGGATCTTGCTTTTGCAAGAATTCGACATTGAGATTAGGGACCGGAGTGGATCTCAAAACCTGGTTGCGGATCATTTAAGCCGCATTGAAAATTTAAAAATTGATCCATTTCCGATCAATGACTCATTCCCATTGGATAGTTTGCATGCTGTGTCAGATAGCTTTCCTTGGTTTGCCCCAATGGCGAACTACTTGGTTGCGAAAATCTTCCCTCCCAATTTTTCGAAAAACCAAAGGGACAAGTTGAGGAGTGATTTCAAATACTATATTTGGGATGATCCTCACTTATGGAAGAGGGCCGTGGACCAAGTAATTCGAAGATGTGTCCTGGAGTCTGAATTCCAACCAATTCTTGATGCCTGCCATTCGTCCGAATGTGGTGGCCACTTTGGCCCACAAAGGACCGCTAAAAAAGTGTTGGATTGTAAATTCTGGTGGCCAACCTTATTCAAGGATGCAAACTGGTTATGTGTGTCTTGCCATCATTGTCAGAGGTCAGGAAACGCATTCCAAAGGGATGAAATGCCTCAGCAACCTATATTGTTCTGTGAAATATTTGATGTATGGAGCATTGACTTTATGGGACTGTTTCCCAACTCTAGTGGGTATCTGTATATTCTGTTAGCAGTTGACTACGTGTCAAAGTGGGTAAAGGCCATACCTACCCGCCTTGACGACGCTAATGTCGTTGTTTCTTTTATTAGGAATCACATTGTATGCCGTTATGGGTCGTCACGAGCAATCGTGAGCGACCAAGGATCCCACTTTTGTAACAGGAAGGTAGAAGCATTGCTCAAGCACTATGGAGTGTCGCATAAGGTTGCTACTGCTTATCATCCGCAAACAAATGGACAAGTGGAAGTGTCCAACCGAGAAATCAGGAGAATCCTGGAGAAAGTGGTCAATCCGCAAAGAAAGGATTGGAGCCTCTGGTTAGGAGATGCACTATGGGCGTATAGAATGGCCTACAAGACTCTGATAAGGATGAGTCCTTTCCAGATCGTCTATGGTAAAGCAGTGCAACATGGATTTGGCCAAGGCGGGTAAAGCTAGGAAGTTACAACTAGAGGAGCTTGAGTGTTTGAGGAACGAGTCATATGAGAATGCCCGAATCTACAAGGAAAAGACTAAAGCATTCCATGACCCTCACATTCAGAAGAAGGACTTTTAAAAAGGTGATGAGGTCCTCCTCTACAACTCAAGGCTCCGATTTATGCCTGCAAGCTCCGCTCTAGACGGGAAAGACCTCTCAAGGTGAAGGAGATAAAGCCCTACGGAGTGGTGAAATTGTTTGATCCCAAGAGTGAAGCAACTTTCAAAGTGAATGGACATAGAGTGAAGAAATATCATGGTTGCAAGCCTCCAAAAGAGCTAGAGGTATACCTATTGGAGGATGCACCAAGGAGAGAGGAAGCTGAAGAAAAGGACCGTCCAACTTAAGGATGTTAAAGAAAAGTACTTGGTGGGAGGCACCCCACCGTGGTAAGATCTTCCTTGTTTATACCATCTTATTTGTATCCTTAATTTCTTGTGAATTTTGTGATCCTTGATGATTGATTGAGTTGATAGGAATGCTAGCTTTTTTGATTTTGTTTGATAGATAGGATGTTCATATAGATAGGATGTGAAAAAAGATAAAGAAAACAAAAAAATTCTTTGAAAAAGGGCACCGACATGCCAGCGCACAATGCGCGCGCGCGCCGGTGGCGCGATTCCACCTCGTGGGCCAAATACCCGAGAGTCATGCCCACTTCGTGCCCAACTCGCGCTAGGCACCCACGCGTTCGCGTACTTGCCGCCTGCGCACACCATTGTAATTCAACCATCGACGCGCAAGCGCACAGTGTGCGCGCGTGCCGATGGAGATATGTGGACTCTCTGGTACAAAAACCAGAGAGTTGTGCCATAATTGGGCCAACCTTATGCCAAAACTGACACATTCGCGCATTGTGCGCGTCAGCGCCAGTCGCGAAATCTCTCAAGCACGCGTCTGCGCAAGGTGTGCGTCCGCGCGCCTGCCTCACTGATCCACTCTAGTACGAAAACCAGAGACTTGAACCAACTTTGTGCCACCTTTGTGCCAGAGGCACAACTTCCCTCACGCGCGCGCACCACTGACGTGCACGCGTCCTCTCCTAACACCCTCACCGACGCGCCAGCGCACCTTGCGCGCGCGCGCCGGTCGCGTGAATCAGTTTTATAACTTCGTGCCTTGTTCTGTTTTCTTTCTCTCAACCCCTTTTCTTTCTTAGTTTCTTTTCCTTCTTCCTCCATTATTTCCCTCTTCTTCTTCTTCTTCCACAATGCACCACCACGGTCTCCATCCACTCACCGGCGACAACTACTTTTTTTGGTGGCACTACACTTCTCCTATTTTCTTTCTCATCTTCACAAAAGAAGATTCAACCTTGTTCCTTCATACTTCTCAAGGTTTCACTTCTTCCATTTCTTTGCTTCCATTTTCCCTTGCATTATTTCTTCTAGTTAGATGCTTCTTGTTGCTTTACTTAGTTTTGATGGTGAATTTTTGTGGAAAAACGAATTCCAATCACCTTAAACTCACCGGCAAGTGTACCGGGTCGCATCAAGTAGTAAAACTCACTTAGAGTGAGGTCGATCCCACAGGGATTGATGGATCAAGCAACTTTAGTGGGTGATTAGTTTAGTCAAGCTAACATTGAATGAATTGTGTGAAAATTTGAGAACAGAATGTAAAGTGCAGAGAATTTAAAGTTGCAGAAAAAAATTGCATTAAAACTTAAAGAGCAAGAAATATAAATTGCAGAAACTTAAATGACAAGAAATATAAATTGCATGAAATGTAAAGGGGATTGGGTGCTGGAAATTAAAGAAAGAAATAGATCAAGAAACTAGAAATTTAAATTGCAGGAAATGTAAATGTGCAGGAAATTAAATCAAATTCAATGTGAACAGAAATGTGAAAGTGCAGAATACAGGAAAGGAAATTGCAAAAAAGTAAACGTAGCAGAAGAGGAAATTAGCAAGAAGACTTAGTTCAATTTTTAATTCTCAAAGAGAAACAAACAATTTCAATGAAATAGTAAAAACAGAAAGGAAACCAAGAACTTACTTGCTCTCAAGATCAAAACAGAAAAGATATTGAGGAGGAATGAAACAGAAAGTAAAATGCAGCTCAATTGCAATAGCTAAAGGAAAGTTGAAGATCTCAGGGGTTGGATGAGACTAGAAAACAAGTCTAGATCTCAAGTCCTTCCTTGATCCAACCAAGAACAAGTGCAAAAGAAGTAGAAGAACAAATTGCAGAAGAAGTAAAGATGAAAACAGTAGAGAAAATTTAGAATAGAATTAAGTGGGATGTTACTTGTTCATTGGAATTTCTCATGTTTTGCCTAGTTAATTGAATTAGTTTCTTGCAGTTTAAGATTACTTGCTTGTTAAGATTCCCGTTTATTTTCATGCTCATAACTTGCAACCCCGGATTTCTAACCAATGTTGAAGCACATGTTTGCCCATTCCTTGTGAGACGACCCGAGGTTTGAATACTTCGGTTATTTCTATTGGGGTTGAACTTGTGACAACCAAATCCCTCTTCTAAATTTGATATCTGAGGATTGTTGTTGGTAGAGCTATACTTGCAACGCGATTTTATTAAAGAAAATCTTTACCAATACACTCTTGGGTCACCATCACCTGCCCTATGATTCATAATTATACTTTATTCCTTCTTTTTGAGGATGAGACATAAAGGCAAGAAGCCGGGAGAGGAGGAGGTGATGACAGAAAAATTATCACTTCTTCCGGTTTAACTACCAGCAAGTGCACCGGGTCGTATCAAGTAATAAAACTCACAAAGAGTGAAGTCGATCCCACGAGGATTAACAGATTAAGCAAGCAATAGTTGATTAATTATTCTAGTTAGACGATTCAATTTTGAGTGATAAGCAACAAGAAAATGTAAATGACATAAAAGTAAAGGAAAGCAATAAAGTGCAAGGAAAGTAAATGACAAAAAATTAAAGTGCTAAAAATTAAAGTACAAGAATGTAAATTGCTAGGAATGGAAAGTACAAGAAAGTAAAGTGCAAGAAAGTAAATGACTAGAAAGTAAAACCAAGTGAAGCATTTCTACAAACACTTGGAAGGCACAAATGTGCAAAAGTAAATAAAGTCATAAATGTGCATAAGTAAATGACAAGAATTAAAGACAAAAAGTAAATAACAAGAATTAAGAATGAAATTAACATTGGGATCAAGAGATATTGCATTCTTAGGATCAATATTTTTCATCTCATCTTCAATCATGAAACTCATTGACCTCTTGGCAATCATGATTGATTAAATCCCAATTCATTGGTAATTCAATCTCTCAAATCTTGATCAATAGCCAATTCCTTGGTCTAATTGCTCATGAGAAGAGATGAAGAATGGTCCCTAATTATACCACACACTTTCCTAGATCCAAGTAGAGGGAGGATTATATGTCACCATATCCAAACACCAAAACCCAAATCTACTCAAGTATGAGAAAGATTTTCAAGCATGGTTTTATGTTTCCTCTTCCAAGGTTCCCATAAAACCCAATTGCATTCAATCTTTTTTCCAAGATAATTGAATGCTAAGCATGAAGAACGAAAATCCTTCAAGTAAATCAAAGAGAGATGAAGAGAAGAAGAAGAATAAAAACAAATTAATCAATCAAATAGCAATAGAGCTCTCTTTCCCAATGCTGGAAATTAGAAACTCATAACTAAATATTTACAAAAGTGTATATGAAACAAATGAAAGAAGAGAAGAAAATGAGAGTGAGAAGGGAGTGGAGTCACCTCCACCCCTCTATGGTGTGTGTAAAATGATGGAGCTAAGGTCCTATTTATAAGCTACCTAAATTACAAATTCAAATGAAATTAAAATCAAATGCAAATTTCCTAATTACTTCTAGATGATTCTTGTGGCCTTGATTGATTGTTAATCGTGGCTTGACTTCGGCTTGTGAACTTTTAATTCCCTTCATAGAAGCTTGAAACATTGAAGAATAAATGAAGGGATTGGAGTGTTTGGAAGTGGCCCAATGTGGAGTGTCATTGAAGTGGCATTTTGGGCTTGTGAAGGTTTGGGAAACCTTGCTCGTTGAAATATTTGTCTGCTATGTCCTCAAGATGAGTGCCCACTATAGACTATTATATATCATTGGAAAGCCCTAGATCTCAGATTTCCAACGCCGCAGGAAGCATGTCATTTGGACTTCTTTAGCCCAAGTTATGATCTTTTGAAGGTGAAGAGGTCCATCTGGCAGGCTTGCTTTTGGCCCAGCGTGCCACGCCCAGGTTTTGGCGTGCCACGCCGAGTACGCATTGCTTGAAAGAATTGCGATTTGCACCCTCAAATCTAGTGTCCACTATAGAGTATTATATATGGTTGGAAAGCTCTGTAAGTCTACTTTTCAATGGTACTAAAATCACCTTATTTGGAGATTTGTAGCTTGAGTTATTCTTGTTTGAGTGTGAAGAGGTCAGGGTTGCAAAAGTAGACTATTAGTGTGATTCCTCTATTAGTGCTTTTATTGCTTCTTTTTCTATCATTTCCTACAAAATTCAACACAAACCCATTTCAAAGCAATGTACCATAATATTTATCATTTAGTTCATGAAATTGCATTGAAACAATGAATATGTGCTCTTTTTATGGTCCTTTTGCATAAATAAAAAGGGTAAATGATGCAAGTCATGACAACACCAAACTTAAACTTTGCTTGTCCTCAAGCAAACAAAGAATCATGCAATAAATATTGACAAATCAAGGTGGGAAGAGTAGCAATTTTTATGTTAATGGTTGGCTAGTTTCTTATGCATGCTATAATCACAAAAGAGATTCAAATGATTGATGCTTCTATCTAGCTCATTTTATGAAATCTTTTCTTTATGTTCCTTCCTTGAACAAGCTTTTCATTATTTTCTTATCTTTGCTTCTTGGGTTCTTTGCACCATTTGTTGAAAGCTTCGACTCTAAATGCTTTGTTTTCAAGTATTACCACTTGATACATAAGCACCACAAGCATTTAATTAGAGGACTCTTTAAGCTCATTTGTTTCCTTTCTTTACTTTCCTTCTAATCATTGGTGCTTAGAGCCTTGAGCTTTGAGGGAGTGGTTTGCACTTTAGCCTAGCCTTGACTCTAAGTGTTTTGTTTTCAAGCTTTTTGCTTGATACATAAACACCACAAGTACTTGACTAATCAATTGTCATTGGTACTCAGAGCCTTCAACTTTCTCATTTTTCCCTTTTTCTTTCTTAATCTTTTAATTTATTTGCTTATTCAAGGTTTTCAATATTTCAAAAATTTCATAAAATGTCCTAGATGAAAACTTTAATTAAACAAATTAAAATGCAATTGAGCAATAATAGTCATGCTAGCCTTCCAATACTTTATGCTCATGCTAGGTTCTTCTTTAATTACCATGTTTGTTTATGATCATGATGCTTAATTCCTTTTACTCACAAATTTCAAGACGGTAGTTATGATGTAAAAGCAACATGTTACAATCCAAAATCAAACTATACTTTTCCAAAAAGAAAAACACACATGCATATAAAAGAAATGGAAGACAATCATGGAATTGAAAGTATAGAGAATAAATAGGAGGAAAAGGAACTTAACCACCTTATAGTTCATCTTCATTATTGTCATTTTCCTCCTACTCCTTCCTTCCCACACCAAACTTAGAATGATTGATTGTCCTCAAGCAACAAATAAAATAGTGGTGATGAAAACTAAGATTAATCATGAATGTCTCAAGAAGAGATGTGAGTGATGCATGTATTTAAGCAAGCAAAGTTAAAGATAACAATCAAGATACAAAGAAAAGAGACAATGTGATTGCATTAATAAGTGAGTTGTGCATGGTACTATACATGAAAGGTAGGTGGCAACACCAAACTTAGTGTGACACTTTCAATTTAGAATGATGCAACTACCCACTAAAGATTGAAGAATAAATTGTTGCATGCAACACCAAACCTTGTTGGTTCTTGAATTTTCCTCCTCTTCTTCCAATGGGTTAAGAGAAATGACTTCAAGGGAGAAGAAGAGAAAATTGATGCCCCTTGATTTGTTTGTCTCCTAACAAGCCTTCTTTTGTTGTTATTAGCTTGATTCCTCTTGCTTGTTGTGGTGGGGTTTGGATTGCTTTTTGTTGACCTTCTCTTTTTCATGGATGTTGTCTTTTGTTTCTTGGTCACAATCCTTCTTTGAGTGCTTTCCTTAATTGCCTTCACTTCCTTGATTTCAAGACTTATGTGTTGTGTGATGGTTGGAGTGTCCTCTTCATCAAGAACCTCTGGGATTGATGGTTCAACTAAATCATCCTCCATGCAACTCTCTACTTCATTAGAGTGTGGACACCCTTCGTTGTTTTTCTCCCTTTCTTTTGCAAGGTCTTACATTGCTTTCTTTGGGAGTGAGTTTGCATGTTCCTTTGTCACCCTAAGTAGCCTTTGTGGATATGGAGCCCTAGGCTTATATACTCTCACAACCTCCTCCTTCTTCATTGGAGTCTCACTTGGTATGGGTGCCTCTTTTTCTTGTTTTTCAAATTCCTCCCTTGCACCTATCATTTGGTCTAAATGCATTCCAATGTTCTTTAGAGAGGTTTCTTATTCTTTAAAAGAGTTCCTAACCTCCTCCATAAAGCTCTCCATGCTCTTCATTTGCTTCTCTATAGAGATTTCCATAGTCTCTCTAAAGCTTTCCACATCCTTCATAAGTTTTTCAACCTTGGATTCAAATTTTGAGAGTCTTTGGTCAAATGTTAGCTCAAGAGATGAAGATTGAGAATGATTTTTTTGGATATGTGGGTGTTGTGGTGAAGTCATTTTGAGGAGTATGGAAGGAGTTTTGTGAGTTGTGAAATGAATTTTGTGGTTGATGAATTAAATTGTATGGATTTTGGAAGGAATTTTGTGTTGAGGCAAACTCAAGTGGTGAAGAAATTTGATATAAAAAATTTGGAGGTGAGGTTGGATGATTAAGAGGTGATGGCTCTTGATGGATGGGATAGAAAACATTGAGTTCTCTTTGGTTTTGTCCTTCCCAATCACAATTTGGATAGTTGTCCCATTCATAGGAGTATGAATCATTTTGAGACCTTGGAAAGTATCCCATTTGGTTTGATTGCTCAAACCCCATCATTCCTTGATCTTGATATCCCCAACCACAATTAGTATGGTAACTTGAATCATTTTGTGGTGGTGGAAAATACCCCATGTAACTTGCTTGATCATTGTATGACCTTGGGGTATATCCCATTTGGGTTGATTGATCATGATCCATCATTTCTTGTTGATATTCCTATCCACCATGAGGATAATGACATGAATCATTTTGTGGTAGTGGAAAATATCCCATATGATATGATTCATTGAAATGTGAGGTAAACTCCATTTTTTCTTGCAAAATGATTTGTCTCAAACAATAATCACCAAAAGAAATTGGAATCCCATTGTCACAGATGAGGGATTCTTAGCGAGGCAATAACACAAACACCTTACTAGCAATAAGAAAAGAGAAATAAAAAAATAAAGTAAATGACAAAAACGAAAAAAAAATGTCTAATCTAGATAATCAACCAACCGGTAGTTTGTTAATCACAATTAATCCCCGGCAACGGTGCCATAAAACTTGATGAGTCCAATTCACACCCCCATTCAAAAATGGTGAATTAGTTCTTTTGGAAAGCGCACCAAAATTATCGTCAAGTAATAACCCATAGTGGAGTGGGATCGTATCGACAGAGATTGGCAAATTTGAGCAGTTTTAATCAATTGATGAATTAGTCAAGCAGAACAGATAGATTGTGATTTGCAGAATTATAAATGACAGAAATGTAAATGGCTAAAATATAAAGGGAAGCAATAAAGTGCAGACATGGAAATAATTATGTGAACCCACACAACCCAAGCCCTCGCATCCACCAACCGAAGGTGGAGGAACTTAGAGACATTCTCCCCGAATCGTGTTCGTGCACGGAGGACCATGCAATGCTTGAGTGTGGGGGAGGATTCGTCATTTTGGGGTGTAAACTTTCTTTTCTAAACACTTTGCAGTTTATTTTGTTTTCTTTTATTATGTTTCTTGTAGATATTTGAAGTGTTTTTGATTGTTGCATTGCATTTTTCTTTTAGTATATACATATACATATATATATATATATATATCTTAGCTTATTTCTAGTTGTTGCATTTGGCATTTTTTGCTTTTGCATAGTATATATTTTATAGATAGAAGTTGTGATTGGATGACGTGAACAGTATAGCACCTAGTTCAATTTTGTCCTAATTGTTCATGTTAATTTTTTTTGCAATGTTGAAAATTATGAATAGAACTAGAGAAGTTTTTGAAATTGCATCCATCACATCATACATACATATAGGAAATAACTTTTGGTGAAAAACAACAAGGATTTTCCAAGAATTTTGTTATAGGGCATTCTATTGAATTGATTGAGAAAATTGTTTTCAAACTTGCTTGAATGATTTTTATGGAACATAGAAGACAGATAGAACAAAATACCATGTGAGTTTTTGAGCCTTGATGAGTGGTTACATATTCTAACCACTAATTTTGTTCATTGTGTGATATATCTCTTCTATGATTGTAATCTTGGTTTTGCTTGATTCTTTATTCTCAATAGTTGATGTTTGAATGCATTTAGCATGATTGAGGCAATCTTTGAATTAAACTCACTCACCCATATAGCCTTACCCTTGCCTCTACCCTTGTTAACCCCTTTTGAGCTCTTTAATCCCCTTTATTCTAATTATTAGCACATCATAATCCTAAGCAAAAAACCATGAATTACCTTGAATTGCATCTTTTATTAGCTTAGATTGAGATGTGTGTGTCATTTAAGTGTGAGGGAAATTTTGGGAAGCACTGGTAGAAAAAATTCTGTTTTGGGTAATTATTGAAAAATTTGAAAAAAATGGGTGCACATTCATGTGTCAATTTACTTTAACCATATGCATTTGTCATAGAAAAAGAAAAAAAGAAAAAAAATGAATAAAGAATGCATATGTGTTTTGAATAGAAACTAAGGCATGAATGTGTTTGAAAAGAAGTAATGGGTGGTTAGAATGCATTTTTGTGATTTGGTTAATATAGGTTGAGTTAGATACTTAAACTAATCAAGGATTCAATTGAATTAGTCCACTTAGCCATATCTATCCCACATTTACCCTAGCTACATTACAACCCTAATAAGTCCTCATGATAATTGCATTCATGCATCACTTGTTGTTGATTGTTAGATAAAAAGCAAATCTTTGAAAACATGATTAGAGGAGACTTGAGTGAATTGACCCTTAGACACCGAGTGATTAGAGTGTATACACACACCTAGTGAAGGTTCAATTACTCAATTCTATGTCTCCACCTTTCTTATCATGTATTCTTGCAAGTTGCTTCATTTTAATGAGTTAAATCAATTCTTTAGATTTTTTATTGCATTGGATTATTTCTTTACTTGGCCATATTTGTCTATAGACTTGCTTGGGAATTTGATTATTTGTTTTCACCAAATCGATAGGATACTATAGATAAATATATAGGTATAGATAGTATATACATACTTGCATGCATTTAGGTAGCTGCATTTAATAAGTTGATTACCCCTTTTTGATCATTCTCCTTGTTGGCTTAGCATGAGGACATGCTATTGTTTAAGTGTGGGAGAATTGATGAGTCCATATTTGATGATATATTTTGACTCAATTTGGATGGATTCTAGCATATGAACTCACACTTAAGCACCAAAATAGCATACTTTTGTGTTTTGTCCACAATTTGACCCTAAATGTGAAAACATACAATTTTGTGCTTGAAATGAGCAATTTAATTCTACTTTTATTCCATTTGATGCCATGACATGTTCGTTGAGTGATTTCAGGCCTTGGAGGCAAGAATGGATAGCCAAAAGTGGAAGAAAGCATGTACAAGGGAGAAAACATGAAGAAAACAAGGAAAACTACACACAGCAAAGTGTGCATGCGCACAAGTAAGTGTGCGTGCACACAAGAAAGAATTTCCATGTGTGCGTCCGCACAAGCACCTATGCGTACGCACAGGTCAATGTTCAGCCAAGTGTGTGTACGCACACACCTGTGCGTACGCACAGGACCCAACATATGATTTCATTAATGAAACACGTGCAGCGTGTTTTCTGAGGCCTTTTGGTCCATTTAGGAAGGCCTGGATGTTGATTTTGGATGCTATATGAAGGGGAATTCAACACATATGAAGTCATTAGGTTGTAGTTTTAGTTTTCATTAGATAGAAAGCATTATTAGGAGTAGAAGTAGTGTAGAGTAGATTGCTCTCTTAGGGTTTCATTTCAATTTCCATTGTAGCATTTTATAGCAAGCTTTGATTTTGGATTTTGCTTCTTTAATTGTAAGTACTCTCAATTTCCTCTTTAATTACATTATCTTTATTTTCATTCCCTTTGGTTCAAGTTACTTTGTTCATATTTGCAATTTTGTGTTTCTTGAAGTTTTGATCAATGAATTTTATGTTTCATATTTCCTTTATGTTTGATTGCTTGCCTCTTGTTGATTTTGTTGATAGTTGGTTATAGTTTGCTATTTTTTCCTTGCAATTTTCCATGTTTTACTTTTATGCACACAAGGTGTTTATGAAAATGCCATCCTTAGAATTTGAGTAGTTTTTCCCACCTTGGCTTGTGGTTTGAGTTCCTAGGATACTAGAGTCATAATGTCTGACATTTAGTGGTAATTCCTGGGTAGTTAGTTGACTCTTGTTTCCAGTGACGCTAGCTTCTTATGAAGTAGTTTTGTGAGTTAGCTAAGTCTTATGGATTAAGGTCAATTATGCTTGCTTGACTTACTCGTCGATGTAAAGGGTTAACTAGGCAAGATTGACTCATCATAATTACCATAGTTGTGGTTATGGCAACCATAGGATTCCTTGGATCCTCATTCCCAAGTCAAGGCTCTTTTATGCATATCCTAACCACTCCCATTCAGGATGTTGGGATTCTCATGGTGCAAGAGTTCTATGCTAATGCATGGGTTTCCAAAAACCATGACACTAGTGTGAACCCAAATCCAAGGAATTGGATCACCATGGTCCGAGGAAGAATCTTAGATTTCAGCCCGGAAAGTGTGAGGTTGGCGTTCAACTTGCCTCCAATGCAAGGAGATCCTCATCCTTATACTAGGAGAGTCAACTTTGATCAAAGATTAGATTAAGTGCTCTCTGACATCTGTGTAGAAAGAGCACAGTCGAAAAGGGATTCCCATGGCAACCCCATTCAACTAAGAAGGGTTGACCTAAAGCTCATAGGTAGAAGATGGTTGGAATTCATCCAACGTTCTATCATCCCCACTAATAATTGGTCAGAAGTGACTGTGGACAGATCCATCATGATTCATTGCAACATGATTGGAAGTGAGGTAGAAGTACATGAGGTGATTCCTGAAGAATTGTATAAGGTAACTGAGAAGCCTCACACCAATGGAAGGTTGGCATTCCCACACCTCATCTGTCATCTGTGCAATTCAGCTGGAATTGTCATAAATGGAGATGTCTCTATTGGGGAGGACAAGCCCATCACTAAGAAGAGGATGGAGCAAACCAGAGAGCATACACAAGAGCCTGTGCAGCTGCCTCAGTATGAGATCCCTGAGATGCCTCAAGGGATGTATTTCCTCCCAAAGCTATTGGGATCAATGGCACACTTCTCTTGGAGAATTGAGCACTAACATTGAGCAATTGAGGATGGAGCATCATGGGCATGCTACCATCCTCAATGAAATAAGAGAAGATCAAAGAGCCATAAGGGAAGACCAAAGGGCTATGAGGGAAGAACAATAATGGTAAAGGGATGACATAGAAGAAATCAAGCATCAGATTGGATCCTCAAGGAGGAGCACTAGACGCCACCATTAAAGGTGGACTTGTTCTCTTTTACCTCATTTCCTTTATTATTTTTCTGTTTTCTGTTATGTTTTGTCTGTTCTATTGTTCTAGTTGCATGATCATTAGCATTGATGTCTTAAAGTTGTAAGATGTTCCATATATCTCTCACCATGCTTAAAAGAAAATTTTTATTAAAGAATTGAGAGATACATGAATTTCAAGTTTAAAATAAGAATAGTTTAATTATGTTGATGTGGTAGTAGTGCTTTTGTTTTCTGAATATATGATTAAACAGTGCATATTTGAAGTTGAAATTTTAGAATGTTGGCTCTTGAAAGAATAAGGAAAAAGGAAAAGTATTATTGCTAATCTGAAAAATCAATAAAATTGATTCTTGAAGCAAGAGAAAGTAGCAAAAAGAAAAAGAAAAAAAAGCATGTTGCAAAAGAAAAAAAATAAAAGCATGCGAAAAAGAAAGAAAAATTGGCAAAAAGAAAAAAAATAAAAAGTAGAAAAATCCATTACTGCCCAAAAATGCAGGAAAAGGAGGGCAAAGTGAAAAAGCCAGTAACCCTTTAAACCAAAAGGCAATGGTAAAAGGACCCAAGGCTTTGAGCATTAATGGATAGGAGGGCCCAAATGAATAAAATCCAAGCCTAAGCGGCTCAAACAAGCTGTCCCTAACCATGTGCTTGTGGCGTGAAGGTGTCAAGTGAAAAGCTTGAGATTGAGCGGTTAAAGTCGTGGTCAAAAGCAAAAAGAGTTTGCTTAAGAATCTTGGACACCTCTATCTGGGGACTCTAGCAAAGTTGAGTCACAATCTAAAAAGGTTCACCCAGTTAAAGGGTCTGTGGCATTATTGGATCCGGTGGTAATACTGGAAAACAAGGTGCTTAGGGTCACGGCCAAGACTCTGACATTACAAAAAAAGGGTTTAAAATGGCATTAATAAAATGGCGGTTTTATAAATCTGCCATAATATTCGGATATAATGGCATAATCTGTTATTGCCGTAATAAGTTCGACGATTATGGCGGTTTAAAACCACCCTTATCTGGGGCCATGATTTAAAAATACCCACACACTATCTGATTCCAACCCTAATTGAAGAACTAACGCGCTGCCACATACACTATTTCTGTAAGATAACGACGCCTACCACTGGGATCTACTCTGGCGCGATCTGCTCCAGCGACAACTTTCTCCACCAAGGATCTCCTCAGTGGCGTTCTCCTCCGACTAGAATCTCCTCGCCGTTCACTGCCATCGTTCATCTCCTCGCTGCTGTCTTCAATGAGCTTCTACGATCTTGTTCTGACTTTGATCTAAAGGTTAGCCATCGCCGCTCATCTCCCTTGCTGCTTCGTTTATCACCTCGCCGCCGCAAGCAACATTGTTGCTGCTTTAGCGAGCTTCGACAAATCTCTTCACTTTTGTGATTACGTCCTTGCTCTCACCGTCGAGAACTTCCTCAAGCGCCACCTCTAGACTCTCATCTTCAATCCCAGTATGGCCAAGTCAATCCACCATGCCAGGTCCTGATCCGCCAGCGCCACATTAGGTCTTCCTTTCTTCTGTTCACTTCTTTTCTGAAATTTAGGGTTTTTAAATTCCTAATTTAATATCAATTGTTGTTTGCTTTTGCTTACTATAAAATTAAGAATCTAATTTCCTTGTTTTCTAGGCTTTTGTTAAAATTTTCTAATGTTAGATTAACCTCTCTGTATAATAGCTCTTAGATATATAATATCAGTATTACTAAAGGCATAGGATCATCACAATTCCAGTTAGATCTTCTATAATTGCTCTTAGATTTTTTCACTCAAAAATCTAACCAGAATGCCTTATTAGCTTAAAAATATTTTGAAAATATTAAATTTTGTGATTATTGGTGCACGAAATTGTGAACACACTTTTCACAACTCCGCACAACTAACCAGGAAGTGCGCTAGGTCGTCCAAGTAATACCTTACGTGAGTAAGGGTCGATCCCACGGAGATTGTAAGCTTGAAGCAAGCTGTGGTCATCTTGTAAATCTCAATCAGGCGAATTCAAATGGTTATGAGGTTTTGATAATTAAAAGATAAATAAAATAGAAAATAAGATAGAGATACTTATGTGATTCATTGGTGGGAATTTCAGATAAGCGTTTGGAGATGCTTTGTTGCTTCTGAACCTCTGCTTTCCTATTGTCTTCTTCCAACCATGCATGCTCCTTTCCATGGAAAGATGTATGATCCTCTCGGATGAAAAATACCAGGTACGATCCCTGCATGGCTAATCAACTGTTGCATTTCTCGTCTCGGATGAAAAATACCAAGTACAGCTACCGTACGACTAATCATCTGTCGGTTCCCGCTAGCGTCGGAATAGGACCCTTGTCCTTTTGTGCACTGTCACTGCGCCCAACATTCGTAAGTTTGAAGCTCGTCACAGTCATCGCTTCCCAGATCCTACTCGGAATACCACAGACAAGGTTTAGAGTTTCCGGATCTCAGGAATGCTGCCAATGGTTCTAGCCTCTACCACGAAGGTTCTAATCTCAGATTCAGATGCTCTGTTGTCAGGAGAGATGATGTGAATCGTTGATTAGAAACCCAAGAGAATATACTCCGGCTGTCATCCAATGACTACGTTGAACATCATGTAGACCGCTTGTGGTTGTCAGGCATGCGGATCTTGGCTAAGCGAGTAACGAAGATTGGGTGATTGTCACGAGTCACTCCTTCATTCCGACTTAACTGAATTAAGTACGAGAGTATATCTTGGAGAAGAAGTAGGCGTGAATTGAAAGAGAAACAATAGTACTTGCATTAATTCATGAAGAACAGCAAAGCTCCGCACCTTAATCTATAAGGTGTAGAAACTCCACCGTAGAAAATACATAAGAGAAAGAGGTCCAGGCATGGCCGAATGGCCAGCCTCCATTGTCTAAGGACTAAATGTCCATAGATGTGAAGATCTGAATACAATAGTAAAAAGTGCTATTTATATTAAACAAGTAACATAAGTTTACAGAAAATGAGTAACTAAGTGCAGAAATCCACTTCCGAGGCCCACTTGGTGTATGCTTAGGCTGAGCATTGAAGCTTTCACGTGCATAGGCCATTCTTGGAGTTAAACACCAGCTTGGGTGCGAGTTTGGGCGTTTAACTCCAGTTCTGGTGCCAGTTTTGGCGTTTTACTCCAGAAAAAGGTCTTTATTGAGCATTTGAACGCCAGTTTGGGCCATCAAATCTCGGGTAAAGTATGGACTACTCTGCATTGCTGGAAAGCCCAAGATGTGTACTTTCCAACGCAATTGAGAGCGCACCAATTGGGCTTCTGTAGCTCCAGAAAATCCACTTCGAGTGTAGGAGGGTCAGAATCCAACAGCATCTGCAGTCCTTTTTCAGCCTCTGAATCAGATTTCTGCTCAGGTCCCTCAATTTCAGCCAGAAAATACCTAAAATTATAGAAAAACACACAAACTCATAGTAAAGTCCAGAAATGTGATTTTTGCATAAAAAATAATAAAAATATAATAAAAAGTAACCAAAACATACAAAAAGCTATGTAAAAACAATGCCAAAAAGGGAATAAATTATCCGCTCATCAATTATAAAAGATCTGTTCAATATAAAACTAGGCAGATAATTGCTTCTGAGCATTTTTGTTTGTTGAAGTAGGAGATCTTATGTTATGTTTTGATCTTTGATTTAGTAATTGAAAGTTGAAACACTTGCCTGATTTGCTTTCTATATGCATGTACTAATATAATTGCAAGAATGTAATTAGATCTTATGGAAAATCAATTCTACATAGCTAATAAAGTACATAAAAGATAATATAATACATTACACAAAATCGGTACATAAGGACACTATTATAACTTGATCTTTTGATGTCTGTCAGCTATGACCATTCAGATGCGTTAGTATGTACAATAAATAATGAATTTGCTAAAGCTTTATTTTCATTGTTGTTTTGAACACAGAACTTGCTTAAAAAGTTCCACAAACGTCATCCAAAAGTCAGAACTCAGGTTCATCTAGAAGTCCTTTGCACCGTTCTATCTTTTCTTACAGTTATTTTTATTATCATTTGAATATATTTAAATGGAAGTTTAGGGTAACCAAATGTATTCTTCAAATCTTTTTAATGTGTAGATTAGCATTGCTGTGGCTGCATTGGCTGTGCATGTGCCTGCTGAAGATTGGGGAGATGGTGGTATAGTGAAATGGCTTAGGGACGAGATGGATTCTCATCCGAAATATATACCAAGATTCTTGGAGTTACTAACAGTTTTGCCAGAGGTCATAATATGATATGTGTGATTATGTGTCATCTCTCCATTTCATTAATGAGACAAATGCCTAAAGTTTGAGTTACTAAGTGACAAGTTGTTATAATTTTCAAAGTTACTGCCTTGTCGGATAGTATTTTATTCGACAAGTAATGTCATGCAGCTCGTAGATTCTTATATAAATGGTTGTGATATAGTCTTTTAATTATTGCAAGTTGATTAACAGTTTCTTTGGTTGTTCTGCATGCATACCTTTAATGTATTTTGTCTTTATAAACAGGAAGTATTAAACTATAAGATAGCAGCTCGACCTGAAAGGCATCGTCAATTTGAAAAAGAGCTTACCTCTCAAATGGAGATTGCTCTAAATATTTTAACAGCTTGTTTGTCTATTTCTGAGCTTAAAGAGCAGGCGGGCAATAAGTTCCTGTATTCTTTGTGTGTGTGTGTGTGTGTGTCCCTAAGTGGTTGGCATGACTGAGGTATTTTAAACTCAGTTTTATTGATAAATGCTCCAATAGTGATTTTTTTCTTAGTTATTGAAGAACGGAAGATTGATGGTTTAGAAGTTATAGTAAACTCTCGTTGTAAGTATATTAACCACTGCTTTAGGACTTGCCAAAAAGCTCGTCAGATTTGGATTAGCTTAAATTTGGGAATGACCGCTGAGGACTCTAGTTTGGATTTTATGTCTTGGATTCGTTCTAACCTCAACAAAAATGAGTTTCTCTTTGCAGCGGCCTTTTGGTGGATTTGGAGGGATAGGAACAATGACATCTTCCATCAAGATGATCCATGGAGTAAGGAGAAAATTGTTCACTTAGTTCAACATGCTGCTCGCGATTTCTCTAAGGTTGTTACCAACCAAAAACATATTATTCCTTCCTCTTTGCAATATAACTGGGAACCACCTCCAATGAATGTCTGTAAAATGAACTGCGATGCAAGCGTTTTTGAAAATGGGCAATTAGCGGGCTTTGGATGTATTATTAGAGACAGCATGGGAATTTGGATGAAAGGTTGTTCTGCCAGTATACCTCTTTCTAGTGTTCTCTCTTGTGAGCTTCATGCTATTTGGAGAGGGCTTGTTATGGCTTGGGATTGCGAGTGTAAAGAGGTCATATGTGAAACTGATAATCTTGATGCATTTCTTCTTGTTTCGCGAGGCACAACCAGCATGATTACGAATGACTCTGATCTGCTTGGCAAAATCAAAGAGATGCTTCAGCGCAATTGGACAGCTACTTTAGTGCTCATCCACCGTACAGCAAACAGAGCGGCTGATTTAATGGCTAAGACTGCTGCTTTAAACAAGCAGGTGTACCTAGAGTGGTTACAACCCCCTAATAATTTAGACATTATCATTAGAGAGGAGTGCTACTCTTTCTCTTAGGTGTTTTTTCTTTGTGTTATGTTCAGTCACCAAAAAAAAAAAAAAAAACTTCGGGTCGTCTTCTCAAGGAATTGCAGGGAGGTGTTCTTATTATTGGTTATGACTCTTGTAAATTGGGGGTTTTGAAAGTAAGGAAGAAGTATATTAAATGATAAGAAAAATAAAATAGTAATAACAAAATAAACTCCTGGCATGGTATTAGAACTGGAAATCCTGTCCTTGTCAATTGTGATGAAAATTGGGTTTTAATCCCACTTTGTTAACCTCTAACTATGAAAGTAAATTAAGTGGAAAGACTAGAGTTATTGGAGCAACTCCTAATTTCAACCACTCCTTTATTTGACAGCTTAAGCGTTACCAATTACTTAACCAAAGCCAAAAGGAAGAAAATATCTAAATTAAATTAAAACAAAGCAATCTTAAATCTGAAATACCTCAAATAATATTAATTAAGAAAATCATAACATGAATGTAGCATAAGCTAAATTGAAAAGATAAATAATAATTAAAAGTATATAATAAAATTAGAAAATAAATAAGAGGAACATTGAACCTGAGAAGAAGTTGAAATTCTAAATCCTAATATAAATCCTAATCCTAATCCTAAGAGAGAGGAGAGAACCTCTCTCTCTAAAAACTACATCTAATCCTAAAAATTATGAATTGTGAGCTTCTTATTATGAATGAATGGATTTCCCCACTTTATAGCCTCTAATCTGTGTTTTTTGGGCCGCAAACTGGGTCGGAAACAGCCCAGAATTCGCTGGTTGCGAATTCAAACACGCTGATTTTTCGTCACTGCGA
Source organism: Arachis hypogaea (assembly GCF_003086295.3). Taxonomy (NCBI): domain Eukaryota; kingdom Viridiplantae; phylum Streptophyta; class Magnoliopsida; order Fabales; family Fabaceae; genus Arachis; species Arachis hypogaea. The sequence goes on along the minus strand of NC_092054.1, from coordinate 71,640,367 downwards.
TGCGTTCGCGTGGAGCACGCGTTCACATCGCTTATCGTCAGGGCAACTATGGCATATTATATATCAAATCGAAGCCCCAGACGTTAGCTTTCTAACGCAATGAGAACCGCGTCGTTTGGATCTCTGTAGCTAAAGTTATAGCTATTTGAGTGCGAAGAGGTCAGGCTGGACAGCTTAGCAATTTCTCCAACTTCTTGTATTCCTTCCACTTTTGCATGCTTCCTTTCCATCCTCTGAGCCATTCTTGCCCTGTAATCTCTAAAATCACTTAACACACATATCAAGGCATCTCATGGTAATAAGAGAGGATTTAAACATAGGGAACTTAAGGCCAAAGGAGCATGTTTTCAATCAAAGCACATAATTAGGAAGGCAAATGTAAAACCATGCAAATAGTATGAATAAGTGGGTAAAGAGTTGATAAAAACCACTCAATTGAGCACAAGATAAACCATAAAATAGTGGTTTATCAGTTATCATTTAGGTTCTTGAAGCGTTTGCTTCGTGGCTTCGCCTAAAGAATGGGTACTAATTTTTTTTACCTCTTTGCATATTAGAGTGTTCGGCTAAGTTGTTTTTATTGAATGTATTAATATATTATTCTGATCAAGATTAATTATTCAAGAACTGTTTTGTATAAATGAATCATCTGAATTGTGTAGCATATTGGAGGAATCTTGTCAGATGAGTGTGCTTTACTGTCAAGCATTTAGTTAATTTTTTTTGTGCGATCTATAGTGTTCTCAACTATATGTATATATTTGGATTTTTTAAAATCACAAATATATAATTGACAGTTGGCTTTTAAACAAAAGAATTTTGAATGGAATGAGTATCTCAACTTATAGGAAATAGACTTGTCAAGTGAAACTGATGGAAAGCATAGATGCATTCCACAAATGCTGTATAATTTCAGGAAGGGTTTATAAAGTTAATGAAGAATATAGGGGAGATATGTATTTAATTTGAATATTATAACTTTATTATCTTGGTTTATGTGTTTCTTTTTCCATTGGCTTTACTATTTCTCTTTAAATTTTTGTTCATTTCAGGATTCCCGGATCTGTTCTCAGTACCCATCCATTAGATGCCATGACATGTTCGTTGAGTGATTTCAGGCCTTGGAGGCAAGAATGGATAGCCAAAAGTGGAAGAAAGCATGTATAAGGGAGAAAACATGAAGAAAACAAGGAAAACCACACACAGCAAAGTGTGCATGCGCACAAGTAAGTGTGCGTGCACACAAGAAAGAATTTCCATGTGTGCGTCCGCACAAGCACCTATGCGTACGCACAGGTCAATGTTCAGCCAAGTGTGTGTACGCACACATCTGTGCGTACGCACAGGACCCAACATATGATTTCATTAATGAAACACGTGCAGCGTGTTTTCTGAGGCCTTTTGGTCCATTTTGGAAGGCTTGGATGCTGATTTTGGATGCTATATGAAGGGGAATTCAACACATATGAAGTCATTAGGTTGTAGTTTTAGTTTTCATTAGATAGAAAGCATTATCAGGAGTAGAAGTAGTGTAGAGTAGATTGCTCTCTTAGGGTTTCATTTCAATTTCCATTGTAGCATTTTATAGCAAGCTTTGATTTTGGATTTTGCTTCTTTAATTGTAAGTACTCTCAATTTCCTCTTTAATTACATTATCTTTATTTTCATTCCCTTTGGTTCAAGTTACTTTGTTCATATTTGCAATTTTGTGTTTCTTGAAGTTTTGATCAATGAATTTTATGTTTCATGTTTCCTTTATGTTTGATTGCTTGCCTCTTGTTGATTTTGTTGATAGTTGGTTATAGTTTGCTATTTTTTCCTTGCAATTTTCCATGTTTTACTTTTATGCACATGGTGCACGAAATTGTGATCTCCAGGTTCGAATAATCCCTGGTAATGGCTCCAAAGCTTGGTGCTCTGATCTTAATTCATAATTGTCACAACTTCGATACAACTAACCAGCAAGTGCACTGGGTCATCCAAGTAATACCTTACGTGAGTAAGGGTCGAATCCCACGGAGATTGTTGGTATGAAGCAAGCTATGGTCACCTTGCAAATCTCAGTTAGGTAGATATAAATGGATAATGGTGTTTTCGAATAATAAATAATAGAATAGGGATAGAGGTACTTATGTAAATCATTGGTAGGAATTTCAGATAAGCGAATAGAGATGCTTTTCGTTCCTTTGAACCTCTGCTTTCCTGCTATCTTCATCCAATCTGTCTTACTCCTTTCCATGGCTGGATTTATGCAAGGGCATCACCGTTGTCAGTGGCTACATCCCCTCCTCTCAGTGAAAGATATGCTCACATGCTCTGTCACAGCACGGCCAATCATCTGTCGGTTTTCGATCATGCTGGAATAGGATTCACCCTCCTTTTGCGTCTGTCACTAACGCCCAGCACTCGCGAGTTTGAAGCTCGTCACAGTCATTCAGTCATTGAATCCTACTCGGAATACCACAAACAAGGTTTAGACTTTCCGGATTCTCTTGAATGCCGCCATCATTCTAGCTTACGCCACGAAGATTCCGGTTAGGAGATCTAAGAGATATTCATTCTAGCTTATTTCATGTAGAACGGAAGTGTTTGTCAGGCACGCGTTCATAAGGGAGAAGGATGATGAGCGTCACACATAATCATCACCTTCATCATGTTCTTGGGTGCGAATGGATATCTTAGAAGCGAAATAAGAAGAATTGAATAGAAAACAGTAGTACTTTGCATTAATCTTTGAGGAACAGCAGAGCTCCACACCTTAATCTATGGAGTGTAGAAACTCTACCGTTGAAAATACATAAGTGAAGGTCCAGGCATGGCCGAGATGGCCAGCCCCCAAAAACGTGATCAAAGGATCATAAGGTAATCCAAAGATGCCTAATACAATAGTAAAAGGTCCTATTTATAATAAACTAGCTACTAGGGTTTACATGAGTAAGTAATTGATGCATAAATCCACTTCCGGGGCCCACTTGGTGTGTGTTTGGGCTGAGCCTAAGTGTTGCACGTGCAGAGGCCATTTGTGGAGTTGAACGCCAGTTTCTGTGCCAGTTTGGGCGTTCAACTCTGGTTTTGGATCCTTTTCTGGCGCTGGATGCCAGATTTGGGCAGAAGGCTGGCGTTGAACACCGGTTTACGTCGTCAATTCTTGGCCAAAGTATGGACTATTATATATTGCTGGAAAGCCCTGGATGTCTACTTTCCAACGCAATTGGAAGCGCGCCATGTCGAGTTCTGTAGCTCCAGAAAATCCACTTTGAGTGCAGGGAGGTAATAATCCAACAGCATCAGCAGTCCTTCTTCAACCTCTGAATCTGATTTTTGCTCAAGTCCCTCAATTTCAGTCAGAAAATACCTGAAATCACAGAAAAACACACAAACTCATAGTAAAGTTCAGAAATATAAATTTAACATAAAATCTATTAAAAACATCCCTAAAAGTAACTAGATTCTACTAAAAATATACTAAAAACAATGCCAAAAAGCGTATAAATTATCCGCTCATCACAACACCAAACTTAAATTGTTGCTTGTCCCCAAGCAACTGAAAATCAAAATAGGATAAAAAGAATAGAATATACTATAAATTCCAAACTATCAATGAAACATAGCTCCAATCAAATGAGCGGGACTTATAGCTTTTTCCCTCTTGAATAGTTTTGGCATCTCACTTTATCCATTGAGGTTCAGAATGATTGGCATCTATAGGAACTCAGAGTTCAGATAGTGTTATTGATTCTCCTAGTTCAGTATGATGATTTTTGAACACAGCTATTTTATGAGTCTTGGCCGTGGCCCTAAGCACTTTGTTTTCCAGTATTACCACCGGATACATAAATGCCACAGACACATAACTGGGTGAACCTTTTCAGATTGTGACTCAGCTTTGCTAAAGTCCCCAATTAGAGGTGTCCAGGGTTCTTAAGCACACTCTTTTTTTTTTTTGCTTTGGACCTTGACTTTAACCGCTCAGTCTCAAGCTTTCACTTGACACCTACACGCCACAAGCACATGGTTAGGGACAGCTTGGTTTAGCTGCTTAGACCAGGATTTTATTCCTTTAGGCCCTCCTATCCACTGATGCTCAAAGCCTTGGGATCCTTTTTATTGTCCTTGCCTTTTGGTTTTAAGGGTTATTGGCTTTTTCTGCTTGCTTTTTCTTTCTATATTTTTTTTTTCGCCTATTTTTTTTTTCTCTTTTTTTTTTCTGCAAGCTTTGTTCTTTGCTGCTTTTTCTTGCTTCAATAATCATTTTTATGATTTTTCAGATTATCAAATAACATGTCTCCTAGTCATCATTCTTTCAAGAGCCAACATATTTAACATTCTCAAACAACAACTTCAAAAGACATATGCACTGTTCAAGCATACATTTAGAAAACAAGAAGCATTGTCACCACATCAATATAATTAAACTAAGTTCAAGGATAAATTCAAAACTCATGTACTTCTTGTTCTTTTGAATTAAAACATTTTTCATTTAAGAGAGGTGATGGATTCATAGGACATTCATAACTTTAAGACATAGTTACTAACTACTAATGATCATGTAATGAAGACACAAACATAGATAAGCACATAACATAGAAAACGAAAAATAGAGAAAGTAAGAGCAAGGAATGAATCCACCTTAGTGATGATGGCGTTTCAATGATGTTCTTGGGCTCTTCTATGTCTCTTCCTTGCCTTTGTGGCTTGATTCCTAGTGATTTTTTTTGGGATTTCTATCCTCAGTTGCTTCTAATAATTATGTGGATGGAGGTGCATCTCCTGAGGTATCTCAGGGATCTCTTGATTTGCAGCCACATGTTCTACCACTGAGCTATAGATCCTGTACATAATTGTTTTACCACACCAAACTTAGAATGTTGCTCGCCCTCGAGCAAAAGAAGAAGGAATAGATGAAGAAGAAGATGTGGAAAAAAAAAACTAGGATTATGAGGAGGTAAGGTGGAGATCCTGTGGGGTTCACAGATCCTGAGGTGATCCTGTGGGGTCCACAGATCCTGAGGTGTCAAGGCATTTACATCCCTGCACCAAATTAGGCATGTAAAATGCCCTTGCACACAACTCTGGGCGTTCAGCGCCAGGTTGGTGGCCATTTTGGGCGTTCAGCGCCCATTTGTTGCCATTTCTGGCGTTGAACGCCAGAACCATGCTTGTTCTGGGCGTTCAGCACCAGGATGCTGCCCATTTGGGCGTTCAGCGCCAGAACCATGCTCTGTTCTGGCGTTGAACGCCAGGCAGATGCTTCCTCCAGGGTGTGATTTTTCTTCTGCTGTTTTTGATTCCGTTTTCAATTTTTTTGTTTTTGTGACTCCACATGATCATGAACATTATTATTATTTTTGGCTGCCATCTCCTCTTCCTGTTCAAAAATTTCTGAAAGGTTATCTCTGGATTGTTGTATTTTAGCTTCTCTTAATTTTCTCTTCAGAGTCCTTTCAGGTTCTGGATCTGCTTTCACAAGAATGTTCTTATCCTTGCTCCTGCTCATATGACAAAGAAGAGGGCATAGAAAAATAATAATAATAATAGAGATCCTTTATACCACAGTATAGGGATCCCTGTGTGAGTAGAAGAAGAGAAGAAGAGGAAATTCGAACACAGATGGAAGATGGGGTTCGAATTTAGTGAGTGATGTGAAGAAAAGATGTTAGTACATCAATAAACAAATAGAAGAAGATGAGAGGGGGGAGTGAATTTTCGAAAGCAATTTTTGAAAAAGAGTTAGTGATTTTTAAAAATAGTTTTTGAAAAATGTTAGTAATTTTCAAAAATTAAGATTTAAAAATTAAAATAATTAATAAATAAAAAAGAAATTTTGAAAAGGGGGGAAGATATTTTCGACAATTAGAGAGAGAGAGTTAGTTAGGTAGTTTTGAAAAAGTTAAGAAACAAACAAAAAGTTAATTAGTTAGTTGAAACAATTTTTGAAAATTAATTTTGAAAAGATAAGAAGTTAGGAAGTTAGAAAAGATATTTTGAAAATCAAATTTTTGAAAAAGATAAGATGAGAAGATATTTTTGAAAAGATATGATAGAAATTAGTTTTGAAAAAGATTTGATTTTTAAAATCACAATTAATGACTTGATTCACAAGAAATCACAAGATATGATTCTAGAACTTAAAGTTTGAATCTTTCTTAACAAGTAAGTAACAAACATCAAATTTTTCAATCAAAACATTAATTGATTATGTTATTTTCGAAAATTATGATATAAAATAAGAAAAAGATTTTTGAAAATTAATTTTTTGAATTTTTCGAAAATAACCAAGAATTTTGAAAAAGATTTGATTTTTGAAAAAGATTTTGAAAAAGATAAGATTTTCAAATTGAAAATTTGATTTGACTCTTAAGAAACAACTTGATTTTAAAAATTTTTGAAAAAGTCAATCCAAATTTTCGAATTTGATGAGAGAAAAAGGGAAAGATATTTTTTTGATTTTTGATATTTTTATGAAAAACATGAAAATTATGCAATGCATGAAATTTTTAGATCAAAACATGTGATGCATGCAAGAATGCTATGAATGTCAAGATGAACACCAAGAACTCTATGAATGTCAAGATGAACATCATAGACACAATTTTGAAAAAATTTTTAATGCAAAGAAAACATGCAAGACACCAAACTCAGAATTCTTTAATGCTTAGACACTAAGAATTCAAGAATGCATATGAAAAACAACACAAAACAAAAAATCATCAAGATCAAACAAGAAGACTTACCAAGAACAACTTGAAGATCATGAAGAACACTATGAATGCATGAAATTTTCGAAAAATGCAAGATGCATATGCAAGTGACACCAAACTTATAACATGACTCAAGACTCAAACAAGAAACACAAAATATTTTTTATTTTTATGATTTTCTAATTTTTTTTGTATTTTCTTTTAATTTTTTCGAAAATTATTGTGAAAATTTAGAATAAGGATTTCAAAATCTTCAATATGAATTCCAGGAATCTTGTCATGTTAGTCTTAAAGCTCCAATCAAAGGGTCAGGCAAGGCTTAATAGCCAGCCAAGCTTTAATAAAAATATGAGTGTAATTCAGACATGACAAGCCTGACATACCCTATCCAGAAGGATTGGGCATGACTCCACTGAAGTGATTAGCCAATCCCAAAGCAGTTTGGGTATGGCTTTACAGCCAGATAGGCTTCAACATGCTTCATGAAACACTAGAATTCATTCTTAAAAATTTTGAAGCCATAGAATAATTTATTTTTGAAAACATTATTTTTAGTAAAATTTTTTTTTTTTTTGAAAACAAGTGAGGAATTTTTGAAAGATTTTTGAAAAATTTTTGAAAACAAAACAAAAAGAAAATTACCTAATCTGAGCAACAAGATGAACCGTCAGTTGTCCATACTCGAACAATCCCCGGCAACGGCGCCAAAAACTTGGTGCACGAAATTGTGATCTCCAGGTTCGAATAATCCCTGGTAATGGCTCCAAAGCTTGGTGCTCTGATCTTAATTCATAATTGTCACAACTTCGATACAACTAACCAGCAAGTGCACTGGGTCGTCCAAGTAATACCTTACGTGAGTAAGGGTCGAATCCCACGGAGATTGTTGGTATGAAGCAAGCTATGGTCACCTTGCAAATCTCAGTTAGGTAGATATAAATGGATAATGGTGTTTTTGAATAATAAATAATAGAATAGGGATAGAGGTACTTATGTAAATCATTGGTAGGAATTTCAGATAAGCGAATAGAGATGCTTTTCGTTCCTTTGAACCTCTGCTTTCCTGCTATCTTCATCCAATCTGTCTTACTCCTTTCCATGGCTGGCTTTATGCAAGGGCATCACCGTTGTCAGTGGCTACATCCCCTCCTCTCAGTGAAAGATATGCTCACATGCTCTGTCACAGCATGGCCAATCATCTGTCGGTTCTCGATCATGCTGGAATAGGATTCACCCTCCTTTTGCGTCTGTCACTAACGCCCAGCACTCGCGAGTTTGAAGCTCGTCACAGTCATTCAGTCATTGAATCCTACTCGGAATACCACAGACAAGGTTTAGACTTTCCGGATTCTCTTGAATGCCGCCATCATTCTAGCTTACGCCACGAAGATTCCGGTTAGGAGATCTAAGAGATATTCATTCTAGCTTATTTCATGTAGAACGGAAGTGTTTGTCAGGCACGCGTTCATAAGGGAGAAGGATGATGAGCGTCACACATAATCATCACCTTCATCATGTTCTTGGGTGCGAATGGATATCTTAGAAGCGAAATAAGAAGAATTGAATAGAAAACAGTAGTACTTTGCATTAATCTTTGAGGAACAGTAGAGCTCCACACCTTAATCTATGGAGTGTAGAAACTCTACTGTTGAAAATACATAAGTGAAGGTCCAGGCATGGCCGAGATGGCCAGCCCCCAAAAACGTGATCAAAGGATCATAAGGTAATCCAAAGATGCCTAATACAATAGTAAAAGGTCCTGTTTATAATAAACTAGCTACTAGGGTTTACATGAGTAAGTAATTGATGCATAAATCCACTTCCGGGGCCCACTTGGTGTGTGTTTGGGCTGAGCCTGAGTGTTGCACGTGCAGAGGCCATTTGTGGAGTTGAACGCCAGTTTCTGTGCCAGTTTGGGCGTTCAACTCTGGTTTTGGATCCTTTTCTGGCGCTGGACGCCAGATTTGGGCAGAAGGCTGGCGTTGAACGCCAGTTTACGTCGTCAATTCTTGGCCAAAGTATGGACTATTATATATTGCTGGAAAGGCCTGGATGTCTACTTTCCAACGCAATTGGAAGCGCGCCATTTCGAGTTCTGTAGCTCCAGAAAATCTACTTTGAGTGCAGGGAGGTCAGAATCCAACAGCATCAGCAGTCCTTCTTCAACCTCTGAATCTGATTTTTGCTCAAGTCCCTCAATTTCAGTCAGAAAATACCTGAAATCACAGAAAAACACACAAACTCATAGTAAAGTCCAGAAATATAAATTTAACATAAAATCTATTAAAAACATCCCTAAAAGTAACTAGATTCTACTAAAAATATACTAAAAACAATGCCAAAAAGCGTATAAATTATCCGCTCATCAGCACACAAGGTGTTTATGAAAATGCCAACCTTAGAATTTGAGTAGATTTTCCCACCTTGGCTTGTGGTTTGAGTTCCTAGGATACTAGAGTCATAATGTCTGACATTTAGTGGTAATTCTTGGGTAGTTAGTTGACTCTTGTTTCCAGTGACGCTAGCTTCTTATGAAGTAGTTTTGTGAGTTAGCTAAGTCTTATGGATTAAGGTCAATTATGCTTGCTTGACTTACTCGTCGATGTAAGGGGTTAACTAGGCAAGATTGACTCATCATAATTACCATAGTTGTGGTTATGGCAACCATAGGATTCCTTGGATCCTCATTCCCAAGTCAAGGCTCTTTTATGCATATCCTAACCACTCCCATTCAGGATGTTGGGATTCTCATGGTGCAAGAGTTCTTTGCTAATGCATGGGTTTCCAAAAACCATGACACTAGTGTGAACCCAAATCCAAGGAATTGGATCACCGTGGTCCGAGGAAGAATCTTAGATTTCAGCCCGGAAAGTGTGAGGTTGGCGTTCAACTTGCCTCCAATGCAAGGAGATCCTCATCCTTATACTAGGAGAGTCAACTTTGATCAACGATTAGATTAAGTGCACTCTGACATCTGTGTAGAAAGAGCACAGTGGAAAAGGGATTCCCATGGCAACCCCATTCAACTAAGAAGGGTTGACCTAAAGCTCATAGGTAGAGGATGGTTGGAATTCATCCAACGTTCTATCATCCCCACTAATAATTGGTCAGAAGTGACTGTGGACAGAGCCATCATGATTCATTGCAACATGATTGAAAGTGAGGTAGAAGTACATGAGGTGATTCCTGAAGAATTGTATAAGGTAACTGAGAAGCCTCACACCAATGGAAGGTTGGCATTCCCACACCTTATCTGTCATCTGTGCAATTCAGCTGGAATTGTCATAAATGGAGATGTCTCTATTGGGGAGGACAAGCCCATCACTAAGAAGAGGATGGAGCAAACCAGAGAGCATACACAAGAGCCTGTGCAGCCGCCTCAGTATGAGATCCCTGAGATGCCTCAAGGGATGTATTTCCTCCCAAAGCTATTGGGATCAATGGCAAACTTCTCTTGGAGAATTGAGCACTAACATTGAGCAATTGAGGATGGAGCATCATGGGCATGCTACCATCCTCAATGAAATAAGAGAAGATCAAAGAGCCATAAGGGAAGACCAAAGGGCTATGAGGGAAGAACAATAATGGTAAAGGGATGACATAGAAGAAATCAAGCATCAGATTGGATCCTCAAGGAGGAGCACTAGACGCCACCATTAAAGGTGGACTTGTTCTCTTTTACCTCATTTCCTTTATTATTTTTCTGTTTTCTGTTATGTTTTGTCTGTTCTATTGTTCTAGTTGCATGATCATTAGCATTGATGTCTTAAAGTTGTAAGATGTTCCATATATCTCTCACCATGCTTAAAAGAAAATTTTTATTAAAGAATTGAGAGATACATGAATTTCAAGTTTAAAATAAGAATAGTTTAATTATGTTGATGTGGTAGTAGTGCTTTTGTTTTCTGAATATATGATTAAACAATGCATATTTGAAGTTGAAATTTTAGAATGTTGGCTCTTGAAAGAATAAGGAAAAAGGAAAAGTATTATTGCTAATCTGAAAAATCAATAAAATTGATTCTTGAAGCAAGAGAAAGTAGCAAAAAGAAAAAGAAAAAAAAGCATGTTGCAAAAGAAAAAAAATAAAAGCATGCGAAAAAGAAAGAAAAATTGGCAAAAAGAAAAAAAATAAAAAGTAGAAAAATCCATTACTGCCCAAAAATGCAGGAAAAGGAGGGCAAAGTGAAAAAGCCAGTAACCCTTTAAACCAAAAGGCAATGGTAAAAGGACCCAAGGCTTTGAGCATTAATGGATAGGAGGGCCCAAATGAATAAAATCCAGGCCTAAGCGGCTCAAACAAGCTGTCCCTAACCATGTGCTTGTGGCGTGAAGGTGTCAAGTGAAAAGCTTGAGATTGAGCGGTTAAAGTCGTGGTCAAAAGCAAAAAGAGTTTGCTTAAGAATCTTGGACACCTCTATCTGGGGAATCTAGCAAAGCTGAGTCACAATCTGAAAAGGTTCACCCAGTTAAAGGGTCTGTGGCATTATTGGATCCGGTGGTAATACTGGAAAACAAAGTGCTTAGGGTCACGGCCAAGACTCTGACACTACAAAAAAAGGGTTTAAAATGGCATTAATAAAATGGCGGTTTTATAAATCTGCCATAATATTCGGATATAATGGCATAATCTGTTATTGCCGTAATGAGTTCGATGATTATGGCGGTTTAAAACCACCCTTATCTGGGGCCATGATTTAAAAATACCCACACACTATCTGATTCCAACCCTAATTGAAGAACTAACGCGCTGCCACATACACTATTTCTGTAAGATAACGACGCCTACCACTGGGATCTACTCTGGCGCGATCTGCTCCAGCGACAACTTTCTCCACCAAGGATCTCCTCAGTGGCGTTCTCCTCCGACTAGAATCTCCTCGCCGTTCACTGCCATCGTTCATCTCCTCGCTGCTGCCTTCAATGAGCTTCTACGATCTTGTTCTGACTTTGATCTAAAGGTTAGCCATCGCCGCTCATCTCCCTTGCTGCTTCGTTTATCACCTCGCCGCCGCAAGCAACATTGTTGCTGCTTTAGCGAGCTTCGACAAATCTCTTCACTTTTGTGATTACGTCCTTGCTCTCACCGTCGAGAACTTCCTCAAGCGCCACCTCTAGACTCTCATCTTCAATCCCAGTATGGCCAAGTCAATTCACCATGCCAGGTCCTGATCCGCCAGCGCCACATTAGGTCTTCCTTTCTTCTGTTCACTTCTTTTTTGAAATTTAGGGTTTTTAAATTCCTAATTTAATATCAATTGTTGTTTGCTTTTGCTTACTATCAAATTAAGAATCTAATTTCCTTGTTTTCTAGGCTTTTGATAAAATTTTCTAATGTTAGATTAACCTCTCTGTATAATAGCTCTTAGATATATAATATCAGTATTACTGAAGGCATAGGATCATCACAATTCCAGTTAGATCTTCTATAATTGCTCTTAGATTTTTTCACTCAAAACTCTAACCAGAATGCCTTATTAGCTTAAAAATATTTTGAAAATATTAAATTTTGTGATTATTGGTGCACGAAATTGTGAACACACTTTTTACAACTCTGCACAACTAACCAGCAAGTGCGCTGGGTCGTCCAAGTAATACCTTACGTGAGTAAGGGTCGATCCCACGGAGATTGTAAGCTTGAAGCAAGCTGTGGTCATCTTGTAAATCTCAATCAGGCGAATTCAAATGGTTATGAGGTTTTGATAATTAAAAGATAAATAAAATAGAAAATAAGATAGAGATACTTATGTGATTCATTGGTGGGAATTTCAGATAAGCGTTTGGAGATGCCTTGTTGCTTCTGAACCTCTGCTTTCCTATTGTCTTCTTCCAACCATGCATGCTCCTTTCCATGGCAAGATGTATGATCCTCTCGGATGAAAAATACCAGGTACGATCCCTGCATGGCTAATCAACTGTTGCATTTCTCGTCTCGGATGAAAAATACCAAGTACAGCTACCGTACGGCTAATCATCTGTCGGTTCCCGCTATCGTCGGAATAGGACCCTTGTCCTTTTGTGCACTGTCACTGCGCCCAACATTTGTAAGTTTGAAGCTCGTCACAGTCATCGCTTCCCAGATCCTACTCGGAATACCACAGATAAGGTTTAGAGTTTCCGGATCTCAGGAATGCTGCCAATGGTTCTAACCTCTACCACGAAGGTTCTAATCTCAGATTCAGATGCTCTGTTGTCAGGAGAGATGATGTGAATCGTTGATTAGAAACCCAAGAGAATATACTCCGGCTGTCATCCAATGACTACATTGAACATCATGTAGACCGCTTGTGGTTGTCAGGCACGCGGATCTTGGCTAAGCGAGTAACGAAGATTGGGTGATTGTCACGAGTCACTCCTTCATTCCGACTTAACTGAATTAAGTACGAGAGTATATCTTGGAGAAGAAGTAGGCGTGAATTGAAAGAGAAACAATAGTACTTGCATTAATTCATGAAGAACAGTAAAGCTCCGCACCTTAATCTATAAGGTGTAGAAACTCTACCGTAGAAAATACATAAGAGAAAGAGGTCCAGGCATGGCCGAATGGCCAGCCTCCATTGTCTAAGGACTAAATGTCCATAGATGTGAAGATCTGAATACAATAGTAAAAAGTGCTATTTATATTAAACAAGTAACATAAGTTTACAGAAAATGAGTAACTAAGTGCAGAAATCCACTTCCGAGACCCACTTGGTGTATGCTTAGGCTGAGCATTGAAGCTTTCACGTGCATAGGCCATTCTTGGAGTTAAACACCAGCTTGGGTGCGAGTTTGGGCGTTTAACTCCAGTTCTGGTGCCAGTTTTGGCGTTTTACTCCAGAAAAAGGTCTTTAGTGAGCATTTGAACGCCAGTTTGGGTCATCAAATCTCGGGTAAAGTATGGACTACTCTGCATTGCTGGAAAGCCCAAGATGTGTACTTTCCAACGCAATTGAGAGCGCACCAATTGGGCTTCTGTAGCTCCAGAAAATCCACTTCGAGTGCAGGAGGGTCAGAATCCAACAGCATCTGCAGTCCTTTTTCAGCCTCTGAATCAGATTTTTGCTCAGGTCCTTCAATTTCAGCCAGAAAATACCTAAAATTATAGAAAAACACACAAACTCATAGTAAAGTCCAGAAATGTGATTTTTGCATAAAAAATAATAAAAATATAATAAAAAGTAACTAAAACATACAAAAAGCTATGTAAAAACAATGCCAAAAAGGGAATAAATTATCCGCTCATCAATTATAAAAGATCTGTTCAATATAAAACTAGGCAGATAATTGCTTCTGAGCATTTTTGTTTGTTGAAGTAGGAGATCTTATGTTATGTTTTGATCTTTGATTTAGTAATTGAAAGTTGAAACACTTGCCTGATTTGCTTTCTATATGCATGTACTAATATAATTGCAAGAATGTAATTAGATCTTATGGAAAATCAATTCTACATAGCTAATAAAGTACATAAAAGATAATATAATACATTACACAAAATCGGTACATAAGGACACTATTATAACTTGATCTTTTGATGTCTGTCAGCTATGACCATTCAGATGCGTTAGTATGTACAATAAATAATGAATTTGCTAAAGCTTTATTTTCATTGTTGTTTTGAACACAGAACTTGCTTAAAAAGTTCCACAAACGTCATCCAAAAGTCAGAACTCAGGTTCATCTAGAAGTCCTTTGCACCGTTCTATCTTTTCTTACAGTTATTTTTATTATCATTTGAATATATTTAAATGGAAGTTTAGGGTAACCAAATGTATTCTTCAAATATTTTTAATGTGTAGATTAGCATTGCTGTGGCTGCATTGGCTGTGCATGTGCCTGCTGAAGATTGGGGAGATGGTGGTATAGTGAAATGGCTTAGGGACGAGATGGATTCTCATCCGAAATATATACCAAGATTCTTGGAGTTACTAACAGTTTTGCCAGAGGTCATAATATGATATGTGTGATTATGTGTCATCTCTTCATTTTATTAATGAGACAAATGCCTAAAGTTTGAGTTACTAAGTGACAAGTTGTTATAATTTTCAAAGTTACTGCCTTGTCGGATAGTATTTTATTCGACAAGTAATGTCATGCAGCTCGTAGATTCTTATATAAATGGTTGTGATATAGTCTTTTAATTATTGCAAGTTGATTAACAGTTTCTTTGGTTGTTCTGCATGCATACCTTTAATGTATTTTGTCTTTATAAACAGGAAGTATTAAACTATAAGATAGCAGCTCGACCTGAAAGGCATCGTCAATTTGAAAAAGAGCTTACCTCTCAAATGGAGATTGCTCTAAATATTTTAACAGCTTGTTTGTCTATTTCTGAGCTTAAAGAGCAGGTGGGCAATAAGTTCCTGTATTCTTTGTGTGTGTGTGTGTGTGTGTGTGTATGGCCCTAAGTGGTTGGCATGACTGAGGTATTTTAAACTCAGTTTTATTGATAAATGCTCCAATAGTGATTTTTTTCTTGGTTATTGAAGAACGGAAGATTGATGGTTTAGAAGTTATAGTAAACTCTCGTTGTAAGTATATTAACCACTGCTTTAGGACTTGCCAAAAAGCTCGTCAGATTTGGATTAGCTTAAATTTGGGAATGACCGCTAAGGACTCTAGTTTGGATTTTGTGTCTTGGATTCGTTCTAACCTCAACAAAAATGAGTTTCTCTTTGCAGCGGCCTTTTGATGGATTTGGAGGGATAGGAACAATGACATCTTCCATCAAGATGATCCATGGAGTAAGGAGAAAATTGTTCACTTAGTTCAACATGCTGCGTGCGATTTCTCTAAGGTTGTTACCAACCAAAAACATATTATTCCTTCCTCTTTTCAATATAACTGGGAACCACCTCCAATGAATGTCTGTAAAATGAACTGCGATGCAAGCGTTTTTGAAAATGGGCAATTAGCGGGCTTTGGATGTATTATTAGAGACAGCATGGGAATTTGGATGAAAGGTTGTTCTGCCAGTATACCTCTTTCTAGTGTTCTCTCTTGTGAGCTTCATGCTATTTGGAGAGGGCTTGTTATGGCTTGGGATTGCGAGTGTAAAGAGGTCATATGTGAAACTGATAATCTTGATGCATTTCTTCTTGTTTCGCGAGGCACAACCAGCATGATTACGAATGACTCTGATCTGCTTGGCAAAATCAAAGAGATGCTTCAGCGCAATTGGATAGCTACTTTAGTGCTCATCCAGCGTACAGCAAACAGAGCGGCTGATTTAATGGCTAAGACTGCTGCTTTAAACAAGCAGGTGTACCTAGAGTGGTTACAACCCCCTAATAATTTAGACATTATCATTAGAGAGGAGTGCTACTCTTTCTCTTAGGTGTTTTTTCTTTGTGTTATGTTCAGTCACCAAAAAAAAAAAAAACTTCGGGTCGTCTTCTCAAGGAATTGCAGGGAGGTGTTCTTATTATTGATTATGACTCTTGTAAATTGGGGGTTTTGAAAGTAAGGAAGAAGTATATTAAATGATAAGAAAAATAAAATAGTAATAACAAAATAAACTATTGGCATGGTATTAGAACTGGAAATCCTGTCCTTGTCAATTGTGATGAAAATTGAGTTTTAATCCCACTTTGCTAACCTCTAACTATGAAAGTAAATTAAGTGGAAAGACTAGAGTTATTGGAGCAACTCCTAATTTCAACCACTCCTTTATTTGACAGCTTAAGCGTTACCAATTACTTAACCAAAGCCAAAAGGAAGAAAATATCTAAATTAAATTAAAACAAAGCAATCTTAAATCTGAAATACCTCAAATAATATTAATTAAGAAAATCATAACATGAATGTAGCATAAGCTAAATTGAAAAGATAAATAATAATTAAAAGTATATAATAAAATTAGAAAATAAATAAGAGGAACATTGAACCTGAGAAGAAGTTGAAATTCTAAATCCTAATATAAATCCTAATCCTAATCCTAAGAGAGAGGAGAGAACCTCTCTCTCTAAAAACTACATCTAATTCTAAAAATTATGAATTGTGAGCTTCTTATTATGAATGAATGGATTTCCCCACTTTATAGCCTCTAATCTGTGTTTTTTGGGCCGCAAACTGGGTCGGAAACAGCCCAAAATTCGCTGGTTGCGAATTCAAACACGCTGATTTTTCGTCACTGCGATGCATCCGCGTGGAGCACGCGTTCACGTCGCCTATTGTCAGGGCAACTATGGCATATTATATATCAAATCGAAGCCCCAGACGTTAGCTTTCTAACGCAATGAAAACTGCGTCGTTTGGATCTCTGTAGCTAAAGTTATAGCTATTTGAGTGCGAAGAGGTCAGGCTGGACAGCTTAGCAATTTCTCCAACTTCTTGTATTCCTTCCACTTTTGCATGCTTCCTTTCCATCCTCTGAGCCATTCTTGCCTTGTAATCTCTAAAATCACTTAACACACATATCAAGGCATCTAATGGTAATAAGAGAGGATTTAAACATAGGGAACTTAAGGCCAAAGGAGCATGTTTTCAATCAAAGCACATAATTAGGAAGGCAAATGTAAAACCATGCAAATAGTATGAATAAGTGGGTAAAGAGTTGATAAAAACCACTCAATTGAGCACAAGATAAACCATAAAATAGTGGTTTATCAGTTATCATTTAGGTTCTTGAAGCGTTTGCTTCGTGGCTTCGCCTAAAGAATGGGTACTAATTTTTTTTTACCTCTTTGCATATTAGAGTGTTCGGCTAAGTTGTTTTTATTGAATGTATTAATATATTATTCTGATCAAGATTAATTATTCAAGAACTGTTTTGTATAAATGAATCATCTGAATTGTGTAGCATATTAGAGGAATCTTGTCAGATGAGTGTGCTTTACTGTCAAGCATTTGGTTAATTTTTTTTGTGCGATCTATAGTGTTCTCAACTATATGTATATATTTGGATTTTTTAAAATCACAAATATATAATTGACAGTTGGCTTTTAAACAAAAGAATTTTGAATGGAATGAGTATCTCAACTTATAGGAAATAGACTTGTCAAGTGAAACTGATGGAAAGCATAGATGCATTCCACAAATGCTGTATAATTTCAGGAAGGGTTTATAAAGTTAATGAAGAATATAGGGGAGATATGTATTTAATTTGAATATTATAACTTTATTATCTTGGTTTATGTGTTTCTTTTTCCATTGGCTTTACTATTTCTCTTTAAATTTTTGTTCATTTCAGGATTCCCGGATCTGTTCTCAGTACCCATCCATTAGTTCTTATAGCATTATCAAGCTTGAATTATGAGTTTCTTTCTGAGGCATCTGTAAATGGTATGTATGATAGCATGGAAAAATACTAATAATTTTCTATTTTTCGTAAATATTCATATGCTTTTTGTTGGTTGAGCAATGAATGGTAGGAAGGAAGATATCTAAGTATCAAATTAACCAGTGCTGTTCACTATATCTGAGTAGCAAATTAACCAGTGCTGTTCACTTGCATATTTAAAAAACATCTGTTCTGGTTTTGCTGACCAGTGTCTCCAATGTTCTAAAAGTACTAGTTAAAGATACTAAAAAGAGTATATTTTCAGAAGTTTTTTCTTCTTTTGCCTTTTTCCAATGCATTGAAAACTTATCTATTTCACATCTCCAGCATGAAGCTTCCTTTTTTTAATCCTTAATCAGTACTCTTTTAATTTCACAATGTTCACAGTACTTATGCTTCAATATATCTGTATCATAAACCTGATGTTCATGTCTTTTGCTTCCTTGTTTTCAGGGGTTATTGGTCTGACTCCAGAGTGAAAACAACTCTATGTTAGCATATCAGTTATTAGTGTTGTTGAATTATCCATGAAAACTATGAAACATGAATAGCATGATGAAATTCCTCTGTGCTTTGGTTTGGTGTTTTTTATATTTATCTTTTACTTTTACAATTATTTATACGTCTTCGTTAAGCAATTAGCACATGAGAGAATCAGTTTATGTAGATTATTACTTTGTAGCTCTGTACTGATATTTCCAATTTATGGAATATAAATGCAGCATACTTACAGGCTTCCTTTAATTCATGGTAAGTGTGTTTTATACTTTCCATATCGTAATGAAATTATAGTTTCCTCTTCATACCTTTTATCACAGCATTTATTCTGTCTTGCTTAATGATCCTCTTCAACATTCTTGTTTGTTGACACTCCTTTTCTGCACAACCTAATTTACTAATCAATTCATTGTATTTGATAGTCTACCATGGTGTGGTGTTTTACCTTTTTGCTTTTGGTAATTGGCGGATTTCTTTTTTGTAGATGGACGATAGTCCAACCACCGGAAGTGTAAACACCATGACTGCCGAGAAGTAGCATCTAGCAAAATTACTTGTATGGGAGAAAATCACTTCTATGGATCAAATTAGTCATGTTAGTTGTATGGTAAATTATGTCTATAATCTTAATTATTAAACTACCCTTTAGCTTTTCTAATATGTTCTCATTATGTTCTTCCAATAATATGTCTTAAATCATGTAGCCAAAATCGGAAATTAAAGGGGATCTTGATCATGGTAAGAGGATATTGCAGTGCTCATAACAAAATCCAACCTGGTGCCATACCCAAGGTATGTTTATTCTATTCTGTTTTCCATGGAATCAGTCATATTCTATGCTCATCTAGTTTCACATTGTTCTTGTTGATTATCACAACTAATTGTTGGACTTGAACTGATTTATTAGGTGGTTGAAGCCCGGAGTGATGTTGATGTTCTTCCTAATGGGAAAGTACTATCTGTGTATCAATACTTTGAAAATGTGAGGAACTTTTTTGTTTCTCTTGAGAGATTGGGGCTTTCCACTTTTGAAACTTTTGATTTGAAACAGGTGATTATTACTTTTTTTTATTATTATAAAAGAAATGATAAATGAAAGTAATATAAAAGAGATTGGGGCTTCCCACTTTTTTTTATTATTATTACTTAGTTGGTGGAAGAGGCATGAATTCAATTAGCAGCTTGCTAAGTGGTATTTACTAGTTTCCTCACTCTCTGATATTCTAATAACAATTAATATATTCTATACTCCCCGCATCATGCAAATTTTGTCATCGGGTAAGTTTGTGCCTTGCCTCACTTCAATGCCGTGTGTGAGTTAATCTTGGGTTTCTTCTACATATTCTGCAAATGCTGATATTGCTTACTGATTGCTATGGTGAAAAGTGTATATTAGAGAAGATGTTTGTCACAGTTCCACACGTTTTTCTTTTTTCTTTTTTTCACTTTCTCATTATTTTGAGCTATTGCTATCCATGCATATCCCTATGTTTTGCAGGACCCACTGGTTACGAAGGGACCAATATTGGTTCTATTGCTTGGCATAGATGTTTGGGAGCATGCATATTACTTACAGGTAAAATTTCGGGCTTGGTAGTTAATTGGTAATGGCATGATTATTGTAATGACATTATTGAAGGCCTATTTTTCTTTTCAGTGTGATGGTTATGATTTATGAAATGTTGTGTTAGCAGAATTTTCAAAGTTTCAAAGATTTCAAAATACCTTTCCTTGTATAAAAGTTGTTATTATCATTTTCCTTATATGCTTATAAGTAGCTGAGAAAATTTGCTTCCTTTCTTAATATATTCTTGATGATTTCATTGATTGAGATGTCTCTTTATTATAAGATGAAACCAAATGAGTAAATGACCCTTTTCTCATTGGAAGCTAGAGCTTTACTAGGAAGCCTGGAATATCAGAAGGGTAATTTTGAAGCTGCACTTCATGTATTTGAAGGAATATACATTGTTGCTGTTGCTCTAAAGATGAAAATTTCTATATCACTTATTCCTGTTGCACTTTATTCTCTTTTATTATGTATTCAAATTATATTTTTGTTGTAGGAATTGAATCAAGAGAGTGAGATTTCATCGCCAAAAGAGTTAGGAAGTAGGTCTTCTGGAGCAAGCAATAGAGCAGCATGAAATATGATGGAGATTTTATGCATTAAGAGTTACATGCTATGACATTTATAGTTGAAAAATTATGTTACGTTTGATACTTTGTATAAGAGTTATTACTTTTGATTTTCAATACTAAAAAATCATATATTATGTTTAATACTTTGTTTGAGTTATATAATATTTTGTTTATGGATTATGATTTCTAATAATAAATATTATTTGTTTACAGGATAAAAAGGAGGGTAAAAATTGCATTTTTAAATGATAAAAAAGTGTAAGTGTTAGGGTTAAAACGGCGGTTTAAAAATAACATTTTAACCAACCACAAGCCACTCTGTAAGGGTAAAAATGGCAGTTCAAAAATACCATTTTAACCGACTAAAATGCCACTATTAAGGTAAAAATAGCGGTTCAAAATGGCCATTTTAACCGACTAAAATGCCATTCTGTGAGGGTAATAATGGCGGTTTAAACTGCCATTTTCACCAACCCTTAAACAGCCATTTTAACCTGGAAATAACGGCGGTTTTGAACCGCCGTTTTAAGCCAAGGAAATTGTGGCAGTTTTTAGAAAACTGCCGTAATAACCAAAATGGCGCTCTGAATTACGGCATTTTTTGAAACTGCCGTACTTGGTAATAATGGCGGTTCAAACCGCCGTAATTACCCAAAATAACCGTCATTTTTACCCAAATTTTTTGTAGTGTGAAAGCTATGTTCAAGAATAAAAAAGAACTGAATTAGGAGAGTCAATAATATCATCTGAATTCTAAGTTCCTAAAGATGCCAACCATTCTAAGTTTCAATGGATAGTGGGATGCCAAAACTATTCAGAAGCAAAAAGCTACTAAGTCCCGCTCATCTAATTGTAACTAAGCTTCATTAGAAACTTAGAAATTTATTGTATCGTAATTTTCTTTTTATCTTACTGTGTTTTTAGTTGCTTGGGGACAAGCAACAGTTTAAGTTCGGTATTGTGATGAGTGGATATTTTATATACTTTTTGTCATCATTTCCATGTAGTTTTTAGTATGTTTTATTTAGTTTTTATAAGTTTATATAGGTTTTAGTGTTAAAATCACATTTTTGGATTCTACTATGATTTTTTTTTTTTGTATTTTTGTATAATTTCAGGTATTTTCTGGTTGAAATTGAGGAGCTGGAGCAGAAGTCTGATTCAGAGACAGATAAAGCACTGCAGATGCTGTCCGGATCTGACCTTCTTGCATTCGAAAGAGTGCTTTTCAAGTTTTACTTTGTTTTTCACATCAGTATGAGTTTCTAAACCTCCTAGGTTTAGGGGAGCAGCCCTGCTGAGTCCTATGAATTAAAAAAAGTATTACTGTTTCTTCTTCGATCTGTGTTTGATTTACTTCTAAGATGTATATCCGATCATAATCATGGTGGATAGGTAATGCCAAGGCATCACTGCCTGTTTTTCTATGCTTTTTCACTGGATTTTTGTTTGGCTTCATACAAATATTGTTGATAAAGGAGCAAAAGCATGAAAAATCTCTGCATTTAGAAAATCTCAAGCATAGGTGGATTTTAGTTAATATATAGGGTAAATAAGATGAAATAGATCACACCATGTGAAGTCATGATTTTGAGCATTATTAGAACACTTAGTATAATAAAGATTATCTTGCATGTTACTTTGATACACTTATTTCTTTGATGATAGGCAAAATAGAAGCAGAGAAGCAGAGGAAGGTAGATTTGGAGAGCCAACGTTGGTGGCAACGTTGGAGTAAACGTTGGCAATAAACCAACGCTATATGAACAAAATGAAGAAGCAACATTAGAGGGAATGTTCGTAATCCAACGTTATGCCCAACATGCTCAAAAAGAAGCCTGGAAAAATTGGCATCCACGCGTACGCGTCATCCACGCGTGGACGTGTAAAGTGAAAAATCACAAGCCACGCGTACGCGTCACCCACGCGTACACGTGAGAAGTGAAGAATTGACAAGGCACATGATAAACCCCATTTTTAGGGTTTATCTTGTGTTGAATTTAGAGAGTTTTGTCAACTTTTCTCCCACTTATTCACTAAAATAGCATGGGTTTATAAATTCTCCTTTAATTGTGCTTAAGAGTGAAAACATGCTTTTTAGATCTTAATATAGCTAAATTTAATTCACCTTGATTCCATTAGACGCCTTGGTATATTTTTTTAAGTGATTTCAAGTTTAGGAGGCAAAGATTGGATTGAGGGTATGAAGAAAAAGCATGTAGAAATGGAGAACTCATGAAAAAATGAAGGAATCACAAAGTTGTCAATCCTGACCTCTTCGCACTTAATCGATCATAACTTGAGCAACAGAGGTCCAAATGAGGCGATTCTAATTGTGTTGGAAAGCTAACCTCCGGGGCTTTAAAATGATATAAAATTTGTCATAGTTGTCTGGCATTTAGGGATGCGTACGCGGGATGTACGCGTATGTGTCGATGATGGCACATGACTCACTAAAGGCAACTCGTGGCCAGCGATTACTGGAGTATTTCGGGCCCAATCCAACTCATTTCTGATGCTATTTAACCCAAAGATTGAAGAGGAATAAACTAATTAGTGACAAATTAGTTTAATTTAGTTTAGTTTTGGAGGGAAAGTTAGTTTCTAGAGAGAGAAACTCTCACTTCTCTCTAGAATTAGGATTTAAGTTTTTAGGGGAGCTTCCCTTTTAGTTTTCATATAGAGCTTTCTTTTCGGTTTTGATTGGGAGCTCACTTTTACATTCTAGCATTGTTGTTTTAATTCAAGAGAATTGGGGAGGAGAATTGATCTCTCTTCTTCCTTGTTCTTGCCCAGCACTCTTTAATTTTCTTGCTTCGGATCTTGGGTGGAGAATTGAAGAACTTCTGTTTCAATCTCACCTTGGGATCTTGTTTAATTCTCTACTTAATTGAATTTCAGTTTCGGTTACTTGCTCTCTCATCTACTTTCTCTGCAATTTACATTTCCTTTGCAATTACTCTTGTTGGATCTAGGAAGGCATTGAGATCTAGACTTGGTTATCTAGTCTCTTGGGTCCTGAGATCTGAATTCCAATTTTACATCCTCTGTTTACTGCTTTCAAGCTCATTTACATTCCTGTTTTAAGATCCGGTTCAATTCCATTCATCCTTTACTTCTCTGTTCGTTGCAATTTTACTTTTCCTTGTTCAATTTCTGCAAATCCAATTCCCAATTCCCTTTACAATTCAAGCCATTTACATTTCTTGTACTTTAAGATTCTGTAATTTACATTTCTTGCGTTCTAAGTTTCTGCCATTTAATTTCTTGTTCTTTAAGATTCAGCACTTTAAATTTCAGTTCTCTTTAATTTCATGCAATTTACCCAATTCCATTTACTTTCTCTGCAATTTAAATTCTGCAAATCACAAATCACTCAACCAAATCTTGATTCGCTTGACTAAATCAACCACTAAACTAAAATTGCTCAATCCTTCAATCCCTGTGGGTTCGACCTCACTCCCGTGAGTTATTATTACTTGATGCGACCCGGTGCACTTGCCGGTTAGATCTGGGTGTTTTGGAGAAATTCGTTTTTCCGCAAAAATATTCCCATCAAGTTTTTGGCGCCGTTGCCGGGGATTGATTTAGATCAACAATGATTAAGTGGGTGAGAAGTCTAGATTAAGCATTTTCTTTATTTTTGTTCTCTGTTCTAAGTTGAAACCAAGGTGTTTGAGTTTTTGCCTCACTAAGAAATTCTCATCTCTGATATGAGTAATTTCAATTTTCATTGATGTTTGCAAAATACAAATGGAGTTCAACTCATCATTTGGTCAAACAAAATTTTATGGGATATCACCCACCATCACCAATCTCTAATGGTGGTTGGGAATATCACCAAGAAACTTCAAATTCTGAGCACTCCAATTCGTGGAGCTATGCTTCAGAACCACAAGATGAGAAAGAAAATCATATGGGATATTTCCCTCCACCACAAAATGATGCAAGTCATGATTCTAATGGTGGCTGGGAAGGGAATTCTAGTGCTCCATATGATATTCATCCAAAGATATCATCACTTGACCATACTTCAACAGAAAGCCCCTTTCAAAACTCACCACCCACACAAACTTCCATGAACCACTCAAGGCTCTCAAAGCTTGAGTCCATGTTCAAAAAATATGAGGAGGAGACAATGAAAGTCTGGAAAGAACAAGAAAACTCCCTCAAAAACATGAAAGTGCAGCTAGGCCAATTGGTGAGTGCAATGAAGAAGAAGGAAAAACAAGATGAAGAGGCTACTGAGTCAAGTGGATTTTTATTAAAAAAAAAAGAGGTGGTGGAAACATTTGAACCTGAACTTGCATATTCACAAAGGCCACTTGAGATGACAAGAGAACATGAAGACTCACAACTCTCACAAACCTCCCTGGACCAAAACGCCTCAACACTTGAATCCATGATTGAAAGGTATGAAGAGGAGATGAAGAAAGCTTGGGAAGATCAACAAACCTCCTCCATAAAAGAGCTATTAAAACAAATGTTGAGTGTAAAAGAGGAAGTGGAGGAGCAAGAAAGTGAAGAAGTCATTCCAAACTCAAGTGAGGCAGAGAAGTACATAAAGGAGGAGTTCATGGAACCACCAATACAAGAGACTCTTGATGAAGACAAAACTCCAACAATCACACAGCAACCAAGTCGTAAATTCAAGGAAGTGAAGGCAATTAACAAAAGCACCAAGAAGAGGATTGTGACCAAGATACCAAGGACAACATTCATGAGAAGGTCAACTGCAAAAAATCCTCCCCCTGATCCAGCAAGCAAGATCAATCAAGCCAATTTCACAAGGAAGCTTGCTGAGGAGAGACCAAGACAGGGGGCAATAGCTGAATCTTCTCCTCCCTTGAGGTCATTCTTCTTAACAAACTGGAAGAAGAGGAAGAAAGTAAAGAACAGGTAGACAGTAGGTACATTTCTTCTCCTTGCTTTGTTTAAATTTCAATAAATTGGCATATGATCACATTCTAAGTTTGGTGTTCCCTTGCAACAAATTGTTTTCAATCCCGTTTGGATGATTGCATCAATTCTGCATGAAGTGTCATGCTAAAATTCTAAGTTTGGTGTGCCACTTAATTTTCTATGCAATGAATCCAGCAACATCACTTGTCTACATAATCATATTGCCTTTTACAGTGTTATTTTTCTTCTTAGTTGGATAATTTTTGTTTTCTCTTTGTTTCATTTATTTACTTGTTTTTAATGCTTTCCGTCATTAACTGTTTTTGTTAATACATCACCAAGACATCCTTATTCATAACAGACTCTTCATTTGGTGATTGTATTTAACATATAACAGTTTATTTTGTTTAGTTTTAGTTCAAATAAATTGACATATGGTTGTATTCTAAGTTTGGTGTTGCTATGCAACAAAATTTGGTTCCAATTCTTACAAGATACTTGCATTAATTCCAAGTGAAAGTGTCACACTAAGTTTGGTGTGCCACTTATCTTTTATGCAATGTATTGTGCTCACCTTCTTAAGTTTGCAATCACAATGTCTCTGTCTCTTGTGCCTTGATTATTATCTTTAATTTTGCTTGCTTAAAACACATGTGCTACTAACATTTCATTGTGTAAGACATTCATGATACATCTTAGCCCCATAGCCATTGTTCTAATTGTTGCTTGAGGATGAGCAAGTATTCTGAGTTTGGCAAGGGAAGGAGGAAAAATAGAGGAAAAATGACAACAATAATGAAGATGAACTGCAAGGTTGTAGAGTTCCTTTTCTCCTCATTTGTTTCAAGCACTATAAACTGCATGATTGTCTTTACCTTCTCTGTATGCATGTGTGTATGAAAAGGCATAGTTTGATTTCTAAATTGCAACATGGTACTGTGCCATTATGATTACCAACTTGAGTTTTGTGAATTCAAAAGCAGTAAAGCATCATGATCATAAACAAACAAGGAATTAAAGAAGAGTTTAGCATGTGCATACAAGTATTGGAAAGCTAGTATGATTAATTATTACTCAATTGCATTGGATTTTATTTAATTGAAGTTTTCATCTAGTACATTTTGTGAAATCTTTTGAAAATCATGAAAACCTTGAAGAAGCAAATACAATTAAAGCAAGAAAAGTAAAAGGGAAAGAATGAGAAAGCTGAAGGCTCTGAGTACCAATGGCAATTTATTTGTTAAGTACTTGTGGTGTTTATGTATCAAGCCAAATGCTTGAAAACAAAACACTTAGAAGTCAAGGCTAGGCTCAAGTGCAAAAGCACTCCCTCAAAGCTCAAGGTTCTGAGCATCAATGATTAGAGAGTAAAGGGAAGAAACAAATGAGCTTAATGAAGTCCTCTACTTCAAATGCTTGTGGTGCTTATGTATCAAGTGGTAATACTTGAAAACAAAGCATTTAGAATCGTAGCTTTGTTATTAACTCATGGGGCAAAGCACCCAAAAGGAGAAGCTAATAAGAAAATCAAAAGCTTGTTTCAAGGAAGAAATATAAGAAAAAGATTTCATAAATTGAGCTAGATGGAAGCATCAATCATTTACATTTCTTTTGTGATTGTAGCATGCTTAGAAAACTAGCTTACCATGAACATTGAGTTGCTATTCTTCTTGCCTTGGATTGTCAATCTTTATTGCATGATTCTTTTCTTGCTTGGGGACAAGCAAGGTTTAAGTTTGGTGTTGTGATGACATGTCACCATGTCATGTTTTTCTATGCTTTTTCCTTTGTTTTCAATAGGTTTTATGCACTTTCTTAAGCCATAAGCAAGCCAATTGGATAGATTTTCATGCTTCCTTTGATTTAATCAACCATGTATGAATTCATGCTATTTCATGAGGTTTTATGCTATAATTGTCACATATTATGAAAGAATGAATATCTCATGGTTTTGAGCATAGCTTTGATGTGTTTGGTTGATTAATGATAGGTGAAGAAAGCTTGGAGAAAGGTTGAAGCAAGAAGGAATGGCTAGGAGGAAGAGAGGACAAAAAGTTTGAGCAAAAGTTTGCCTCAAACTTTAGCTCAAACTTTTGGATTAATTGAAAATGAAACAGGGAGCAAAAAGCTGGACCAAAAGTTAGCCTCAAACTTTTGTGCAAACTTTTGGGCAAAAAGCTGGAGCAAAAGTTAGCCTCAAACTTTTTGGCTAACTTTTGGGCAAAAAGCTGGAGCAAAAGTTAGCCTCAAACTTTTTGTCTAACTTTTGGCATCACAAATCAACACCCTGGAGAGCAAAAGTTTGCGCCAACGTTAGCCCCTAACTTTTTGGCTAACATTGGCGCATGAAAAACACACCCTGGAGAGCAAAAGTTTGCGCCAACGTTAGCCTCTAACTTTTTGGCTAACGTTGGCGTCATGAGTATGCAAGGGTAGGCCAACGTTGGAGCAAAAGTTTGACCCCTAACTTTTGCCCCAACGTTGGTATCAGCAAAAGAGGGTGGCTGATGTGAAAAGTTGGAGTAAAAGTTTGCCTCAAACTTTTACTCAAACTTTTACTCAGGCTTTTAAGATTCACAACCCGGTTCACATTGGTTCTCTCTCCAACTCCAAGAGCAATCAACCAAGGCCTCTATCAACCCAATTCCATCAAGAGCAAGGGCCCAATTGTCATCACTCAAAGGCACAAGAGATAGATAAAATAGGAATTTCATTTAATTGTAATTTGTTTTTAATTTCATTTTCATTTTCATTTTCATTTTGTAAAGCCTATATAAGGCATCATTTTCATATTTGTTGAGGGAGGCGAGCTCCACTAGGGAGCATTAGGAATACAGAGCTCTCTCTCTGAGTTTCATTTTCTGTTTTGAATCTTGAATTGAGATTGGAAGGAATTCTATTTTCATTCTCTATTTGCAACTTCTCTTTACTTCTTCTGCAATCTTTTTTTTAATTCTCTGCAACTTTTCTCTTGTTGGATCAAGGAAGGATCCACTCCTGAGATCTTCAACATCCTTTTAAATTTCTGCAAATTAAGCACAGTCACTTTGCTCTCTGATCTCCTCGTTCCCAATTTACTTTCCAGCACTTTTGTTCCTCTGCACTTTACATTTGAGTTGTTGTGATCTTGATTTATTCTTCCTGCAATTTAACTTTCCAGTTACTTGATCTACTGTTCTCTTTAATTTCCATCACCCACTCCCCTTTAATTTCATGCAATTTACATTTCTTGCAATTTAAGATTCTTGCAATTTACATTTCTTGCCCCTTAAGCTACTTGCCAATTTACTTTCTGCACTTTAATTTTCCTTGTCATTTACTTTCTGCTGCATCAATTATCACTCAAAGGTTAGCTTGACTAAACTAATCATCCACTAAAGTTTCTTGATCCATCAATCCCTGTGGGATCGACCTCACTCCCGTGAGTTTTATTACTTGATGTGACCCGGTATACTTGCCGGTTAGTTTTGGGTGTTTTGGAGAAATTCGTTTCTTCCACAAAATTATCCCATCATTAGGTTAGATCTGGATTAGAATTTCTTAGATCTAGGTTAATTTCATGCTTTGATTTACTTTTCCTTTGCAATTTCCTCTTCTTCTACCTCTCCTCTCTCTAGTTTAGCATTTAATTCTTGTAATTCTCTACTTTTATGTTGATGCACTTTTGTTCTTCCATTTTCCTTTAATGCACTTTATGATTCATGTTCCTTTATTGTTGAATTTCTTTGTTGTTGTTTAATTCCTTACAATTAGTAGTTGTAGATTTATAATTCTTGAAATTTGATTTTACTTTCCTTTTATGCATCCCAAGTGTTTGACAAAATTCTTGGTTGGATTATAGAGTAGGTTTTTCTCCTCTTGGCCTTGGTAGAGTAATTAGTGACTCTTGAGTTATGTAATTCCTTTGTTGATTGATAATTAGAAGTTGCTAATTAGCTTGAATGCCACTAAAGCTAGTCTTTCATCATAATTAGGCTAGGACTTGTGGAATCAAGTTAATCCATCCACTTGACTTTCCTCCATGGTTAGAGGTTAACTAAGTGGGAGCAATGGACAATTGTTAGTTGTTAGTTTATTTCCTTTGCCATTTATATTTCTTGTCTATTATCTCAAAAACCCCAAACATACCTCATAACCAATAACAAGAACACTTTATCACAATTCCTAGGGAGAACGACCCGAGGTTTAAATACTTCGGTTTATAACTTTAGGGGTTTGTACTTGTGACAAACAATCTTTTGTATGAATGGATTATTTGTTGGTTTAGAAACTATACTTGCAACGAGAATTCATTTGTGAAATTCTATACCATCAGAAATCCACTCATCAAAGTGGCGCCGTTGCCGGGGACTTGCAATGGTGTTATGTTATTGGTTATTGTATATATGTGAATATTGTGAATAGCTTATTTTTTGGATTGCTTGTTAGTTTTTACTAGTTTTAGAACTTTGCTTCATTATTTCCTATTAGCTTTTGTTTCTTATTTTCTCTTTTCACTATGAATTCTCACTTTGGCTATGAGATTGGTTCTAATTATGTTGTAGGAAATGAGGGCTACAATGAGCATGTATATCAAGGATGGGACAATCAAAGGTGGGAGAAACCTTATGTATATGATCAATCTTCATGGCAACAACCTCCACCAATACACTATGAACAAGAGCCATTCTATGATGCATACCAATCAAATGGCTATGGTGAATCCCCTTGTGACTTTCAAGAACTACTACCATATGCCTATGAGCCATACTCTCAACATAACCCTCAACCATACTCACAAGCCCCTTTTCACCAACCACCTTCATATGACCATACTCCTTACACACCATACCAACCACCTTTTGAGCCATATGAGCCACATATAGAACCACCACCATTCCAACCTCAATACTTCCAAGAACCACTATATGACCAAGATGAGCCACCTCCAATGTACACAAATTTTCAACCTCAAGATGAATTCTATCTCCCACCAAAACCCTCCATGGAAGAATATCAATGTCCATCTCTTAAGGAAACCATGGATCGGATTCAAGCAACCGTCTATCAAAAGTTAGATGTATGGGACTCATACCACATGTCCACAGATGATTGCGGGAGAACAACCAAAGAGGGTAGTTTGAAGGGGATTATAGAATATCAACTTGAGAATAATGAATTGGAGTGTGTTGAGCAACAAGAAGAACAAATGGAGAACATGAAACCACCACATCCTTATTATGATGACTCACCTTCCTACTATAAACCCTTTCCCCAAGATAATGAACCTTCTCATCCACCCCAACCTCCAATGGATGACATCCTTGGTGTTCTTCTTCAAGGGCAAGCAGAGATGAAAAGGGATGTACAAAATTTCACAACCGCCTTAGACGAGGTGGTAAACCAGTTAGCATCCCAATGCTTGGACACTCCCATGGCTACATGTGAAGAAGTCAAGGAAGAGCATAGCATAAAGGAGAGATTGGATGATGGGAAACACTGCTTTATGTTAGAACAATAGGAGAAAGCTAGGATTGTTGAAGAAAAAGAAGAAGTGGTTGAAGACTTAGGAGATGCGGAGCCTCCATGGGAACATAGAGTTGAAGAAAACCCCTCCAAGAAGATTGAATTTGATGCTAAGGAGGGATATGCACAACCTCCAAAGCATATTACAAATGAATACTTGGATGGGATAGAGCGAAAATTGAGTTCCCTTGGTGATAAAGATCAAGCATCAAGTCTTAGTGGTGAAGAATCCTTTGAGCATGAAGAACCTCTCCCCGGTGGATTTGAAAGCGTTGTGGAGGTAAATTTTTTCACCCTCCCAATTATGATTTGAGTAAGGGAAAAGGCTTAGATAAAATTGTTGAACAAAGGATTACATTTGAGAAAACTTGTGAAGAGGTTGGAGTACGTAGGAAGAGAAGGACGGGAGTTGGATATGCTTTATCACGACCCTTAGAAGCGTCTTTGCCTAGGTTACCATCTAGTCCTTCATTTGAGTGGGTGAAATTCATTTCTATTAGCTTTATTATCCCACTTGAATATGGCTTGCTTGAAACGGATGGCCAACTTAGGGAACTTTGTTGAGTGAAGCGTAAGCGAAAAATGTTTTGTGGTTGGCGTTGCAAATCAAGGCTCATTAGGGTTGACACATCAAACATGAAATATAAAGGTTGGAGTAGTGCACAACTAGATGGGTCTAGGAGGATTGTTGGTCACTTTATTGATAATTCACCTTACTTGGCACCCGGATGGATTTATAATGATCAACTTCAAGACGGATGTGAAAATAAAGTGCGGGATCCCGGATTACAAGAAGCGGATCGACTTTTGGAGTCCCAAGCTTGTGAAGAACTCCATCAAGACTTGGTGTAACTCATGAGAAATCTTGGGGCACAATGAAGAACCAAGCATTAGTGGGAGTTCCAAAAAGAATTCAAGCACAAGCCACCTTGAGAGGAGCTCCCCATAAGTCCAACTTAAGGACAATAAACAAAAGTGCTAGGTGGGAGACACCCCACCATGGTAAAATCTTTTCATTTTCTCTTTTGTAAATGTTGGAAAAAGTAGTTTAATTTCATGTTTTGATTGATTTGTTGAGTTTATTTGGTAGTTTGGTATGTTAAATAAGGTTTTATAGTGTTTGGGTAGCTGTTTAGAGGTTTGGAAGGCTTGGATTGGTGCAAAAACATAGAAAAAATTTTGAAAAACAGAGCACCATCCACGCGTACGCGTGACTCAAGCATTTTCGACCATCCACGCGCACGCGCCACCCACGCGTATGCGTGGATTGCAAATTTTCACCTCCAAGCCAAATTCCAGAGAGTTGCGCCTCCACTGCACTAATATTGTGCCTTTCGCGCAAACCAACACACGCGTACGCGAACATGACTCATACGTGTTGCTCTCTAAATAACCCATCAACGTCACGCGTGAGACACACGTATGCGTCATTTCCATTTCACCACTCCCACACGCACGCGTAGATCCACGCGTACACGTGGATTGCCTTCTTTCATCCATCTTCTTTTCTCATCTTCTTTCCATTTCTTCTCTTCTCCCTCCTTCTTCCCTTCTCCTATACTTTATCCAACACTACCATACACCATCAACCATTAGTTAGTTTTGTTAGTTAGCTACTTTGATGATTAAAAAAAAGAGTTTTTTTCTCTCATCCTTCATTTTCTTTTGTTTATTGCATTTGCATACCTTTATTCTTTGCATTTTTATTTTGTTTTTATAGCTTATTCTTACTTTCTTTTTTAGGTTTCTTATTTTAATAATGGTCTTGCGTTTTTCTACTCAACTGTTGAGAATTTCTTGCCTTATTTTGATGCTTCATGACTTGTTTGATATTGATGGGTGATGAAACTTTTAAATCAATGCTTCATCTTTTATGACTCTTGTATCCCTTGTGCATTGATATGGACTCGTATTATTTTTCATGATCCACTTTTTCTTATTTGAACTTGATGCTCAATATGCTCTTCATGCTTTGACTTTACTCTTGCATCAAGTTTAATGATATGCCTTAGCATCTATTGTTCTCCCACTCACATATTGTAGCTACCTTGTAGAAGAGAACCATACTCTTATTTGGCATTAGCCCCCACCTGTGTTCTATTTGCTTTGATATCTTCGTTATAGGCTTAATCTTCTTTCTTTTTCTCTCCTCTTAGGTTGGCCACCAAAAAGGAAAAAGGAAAAGTTTCTAAATGGGGAAACAAACAAGTCATCCGTACAACCTTTTGAAGAAATCTCATCAGTTGTTTCAACCCATCCACCTTGCTCTTCTTTGCATGCACCGAGGACGGTGTAATCTTTATGTGTGAGGAGGTCGTTCGACCGATCTCCATGGGTAACAATTTTCTTGTCCAACACCAATTCTTAGTTTTATTTGTTAGATTAGTCATTACATTGCATGATAGGTTGCATGTTAGTTACATTTTGTACATATTTTTACCATTTTTTTCTTATGTAGGACTACTTGGTTAGGGTGATGATTTCTCTTCCAGGAAAATTGTTTTAGGGCAACCTACCAATTTAAAAGAAAGAAATTTTTTGTTGAACTTGCTTGAAAGAATTTATTTTGGAACATGGTTTTTGAGCTAAGAACACAAGGATGTGAGTTTTGAGCCCAATTGCGTGCTTAAATCTTATAACCACTTATTTTCCTTCTTGTGTGCATTATTCTCTTTCTATGATTGTAATATTTGGAGGGAAAGTTAGTTTCTAGAGAGAGAAACTCTCACTTCTCTCAAGAATTAGGATTAGGTTAGATCTAGATTAGAATTTCTTAGATCTAGGTTAATTTCATGCTTTGATTTACTTTTCCTTTGCAATTTCCTCTTCATCTACCTCTCCTCTCTCTAGTTTAGCATTTAATTCTTGTAATTCTCTACTTTTATGTTGATGCACTTTTGTTCTTCTATTTTCCTTTAATACACTTTATGATTCATGTTCCTTTATTATTGAATTGCTTTGTTGTTGTTTAATTCCTTGCAATTAGTAGTTGTAGATTTATAATTCTTGTAATTTGATTTTACTTTCCTTTTATGCATCTCAAGTGTTTGTCAAAATGCTTGGCTGGATTATAGAGTAGGTTTTTCTCCTCTTGGCCTTGGTAGAGTAATTAGTGACTCTAGAGTTATCTAATTCCTTTGTTGATTGATAATTAGAAGTTGCTAATTAGCTTGAATGCCACTAAATCTAGTCTTTCATCATGATTAGGCTTGGACTTGTGGAATCAAGTTAATCCATCCACTTGACTTTCCTCCATGGTTAGAGGTTAACTAAGTGGGAGCAATAGACAATTGTGGTCACAATTGAGGAGGATAACTAGGATAGGACTTCCAATTCTTATACCTTGCCAAGAGCTTTGTTAGTTGTTAGTTTATTTCCTTTGCCATTTATATTTCTTGTCTATTATCTCAAAAACCCCAAACATACCTCATAACCAATAACAAGAACACTTTTTCGCAATTCCTAGGGAGAATGACTCAAGGTTTAAATACTTCGGTTTATAATTTTAGGGGTTTGTACTTTTGACAAACAATCTTTTGTATGAAAGAATTATTTGTTGGTTTAGAAACTATACTTGAAACGAGAATTCATTTGTGAAATTCTATACCATCAAAAATCCACTCATCAGCACGCGTGAGCGTCACCCACGCGCACGCTTAGGTGGAACCTTGGCCCAACGACGTTGTCTCCAACGCTCATCTCAACGTTAAAAAATCAAGGGTCATGCGTATGCATCGTCCACGCGTACGCGTGACCAGAAAAACGTTGGAGGGAATGTTTGCATGCCAGCATTGACGAAAATGCTGAGGAAGGGTTTGGGAGCAATTTTTAACGCTGTAACATCACTAAAGGCCCAAATTACACTCCTGGATCATGCAAGCAAGCTAAAGCCCATCAACATCCATCAATCCAAGGCACAAGAAGCATCTAGGTTAGGAATTTTAATTCAATTATAATTTGCTCTTTCATTTTAGTTGTAAGCCTATATATAAGTAGTAGCTGGATTGGAAAAATCATTCTGGATTGGAGGGGAGTCCAGAATCATGCATCCACATCCCTTGACACACACCTTTCATGCACTTTTCTTTCTTTTATTTTCTTTTCTGTTTTTTTTTTTTTTGTAGTTTAATTTTTGTTTGTAATTTCCATTATGAATTTGAGTTTCAATTTTAGTCCTATTTCTTAATCTTCATCTTTATTTTTCTGCATTTTCTTCCTTTTCTGTTTGAGTAGAGCAATGAACTAAACTAACTCTTTCCATTGGGTTAGATAGCTCTATTGTTATTTAATGGATCAATTGTAGTTTTCATTCTCCTTCTTCAGTTTGTTCTCTTGATTTTTCTAGAAAGCTTTCGATCTAAATTCAATTGAATAATTATCTCGACAGAGAAATTGTTCATACTTGGATTTCCTCGGAACCTTGACAGAGGAATGAGGAAATCATGCTAGAAATACTTTCTCACATTGGATTAGGTTGGGGGTTGGATGGATATTGTGACATTTAATCCTACCAATACTTTGATCTATAAAGGTGTGTGGTATAATCAGTGACAAAGTTTCATCTCTTTTCATGAACAATTAAACTAAGACATTGGAAAATTGTTCAAGCTTAGAGAGATTGGTGAGCCAAGACATTGGGATCCAATCACCTAAGATTGCCAAGCAAGATCAATGAATGCATTGATTGAGGAAGAGATGAGAATGAACTTGATCTGGATAATTCAATATCTCTTGATCCCTGATGGGATATTTTTGTGGAAGAAACGAATTCCTCCAAAACACCCAAATCTAACCGGCAAGTGCACCGGGTCGCATCAAGTAATAAAACTCACGGGAGTGAGGTCGATCCCACAGGGATTGATGGATCAAGCAACTTTAGTGGATGATTAGTTTAGTCAAGCTAACATTTGAGTGATAATTGATGCAGCAGAAAGTAAATGACAAGGAAAATTAAAGTGCAGAAAGTAAATTGGCAAGTAGCTTAAGGGGCAAGAAATGTAAATTGCAAGAATCTTAAATTGCAAGAAATGTAAATTGCATGAAATTAAAGGGGAGTGGGTGCTGGAAATTAAAGAGAGCAGTAGATCAAGTAACTGGAAAGTTAAATTGCAGGAAAAATAAATCAAGATCACAACAACTCAAATGTAAAGTGCAGAGGAACAAAAGTGCTGGAAAGTAAATTGGGAACAAGGAGATCAGAGAGCAAAGTGACTGTGCTTAATTTGCAGAAATTTAAAAGGATGTTGAAGATCTCAGGAGTGGATCCTTCCTTGATCCAACAAGAGAAAAGTTGCAGAGAGTAAAAAAAAGATAGCAGAAGAAGTAAAGAGAAGTTGCAAATAGAGAATGAAAACAGAATTCCTTCCAATCTCAATTCAAGATTCAAAACAGAAAATGAAACTCAGAGAGAGAGCTCTGTATTCCTAATGCTCCCTAGTGGAGCTCTAAGCAAACCGAAAAGAAAGCTATTCTGAAAAACTAAAAGGGAAGCTCTCTGAAAAACATAAATCCTATGCTATTTATACACTTTCTTCAAATGGTCTTCAAGCCTTCAATTGGGCCTTTGCTCTTGATGGAATTGGGTTGAGAGAGGCCTTGGTTGATTGCTCTTAGAGTTTGGAGAAGAACTGAATTGAACCGGGTTTGAAATCATGAAAGCTTGAGTAAAAGTTGGAGTAAAAGTTAGGGGCTAACTTTTGCTCCAACTTTTCACATGAGCACCCTTCCTTGCTGATACCAACGTTGGGGCAAAAGTTAGGGGTCTAACTTTTGCTCCAACGTTGGCCTCCCCTTGGTTATTCATGGCGCCAACGTTAGCCAAAAAGTTAGGGGCTAACGTTGGCGCAAACTTTTGCTAGTCCAGGGAGTGTTTTTCATGCGCCAACGTTAGCCAAAAAGTTAGGGGCTAACGTTGGCGCAAACTTTTGCTCATCCAGGGAGTGTTTTTCATGCCAAAAGTTAGCCAAAAAGTTAGGGGCTAACTTTTGCTCCACCTTTTGCCCAAAAGTTAGCCAAAAAGTTTGAGGCTAACTTTTGGTCCAGCTTTTTGCTTCCTGGTTCATTTTCACTTAATCCAAAAGTTTGAGCTAAAGTTTGAGGCAAACTTTTGCTCAAACTTTTTGTCCTCTCTTCCTCCTAGCCATTCCTCCTTGGTTCAACCTTTCTCCAAGCTTTCTTCACCTATCATTAATCAACCAAACACATCAAAGCTATGCTCAAAATCATGAGTTTGTCATTCTTTCATAATATGTGACAATTATAGCATAAAACCTCATGAAATAGCATTAATTCATACATGGTTGATTAAATCAAAGGAAACATGGAAATCTACCCAATTGGCTTGCTTATGGCTTAAGAAAGTGCATAAAACCTATTGAAAACAAAGAAAAAGCATAGAAAAACATGACATGGTGACATGTCATCACAACACCAAACTTAAACCTTGCTTGTCCCCAAGCAAGAAAAGAATCATGCAATAAAGATTGACAATCCAAGGCAAGAAGAATAGCAACTCAATGTTCATGGTAAGCTAGTTTTCTAAGCATGCTACAATCACAAAAGAAATGTAAATGATTGATGCTTCTATCTAGCTCATTTTATGAAATCTTTTCCTTATATTTCTTCCTTGAAACAAGCTTTTTGCTTTTCTTATTAGCTTCTCCTTTTTGGTGCTTTGCCCCATGAGTTGATAACAAAGCTACGACTTCTAAATGCTTTGTTTTCAAGTATTACCACTATTTACATAAGCACCACAAGCATTTGATTAGAGGACTTCATTAAGCTCATTTTTCTTTTCTTTTCTTGACTTTCTAATCATTGATGCTCAGAGCCTTGAGCTTTGAGGGAGTGCTTTTGCACTTTGAGCCTAACCTTGACTTCTAAGTGTTTTGTTTTCAAGCATTTGGCTTGATACATAAACACCACAAGTACTTAACAAATAAATTGCCATTGGTACTCAGAGCCTTCAGCTTTCTCATTCTTTCCCTTTTTCTTTTCTTGCTCTTTTTTGCTTTTTCTTTCAAGGTTTTCATGATTTTCAAAAGATTTCACAAAATGTACTAGATGAAAACTTCAATTAAATAAAATCCAATGCAATTAAGCAACAATTAATCATACTAGCTTTCCAATACTTTTATGCAAATGCTAAAATCTTCCTTAATGCCTTGTTTGTTTATGATCATGATACTTTGTTGCTTTTGAATTCACAAAACTCAAGTTGGTAATCATAATGACACAGCACCATGTTGCAAATCAAAATTTAAGTTATGCTTTATTCATACACACATGTAAACAGAAAGGATGAAGACAATCATGCAATTTAAGTGCTGGAAACAAATGAGGAGAAAAGGAACTCTACAACCTTGTAGTTTATCTTCATTATTGTTGTCCTTTTTCCTCTATTCTTCCTCATTCCCTTGCCAAACTCAGAATGCTTGCTCATCCTCAAGCAACAATTAGAACCATGGCTATGGGGCTAAGATGGATCATGAGTGTCTTACACAATGAAAAGTTAGTAGTACATGTGTTTCAAGCAAGCAAAATTAAAGATAATAATCAAGGCACAAGAGACAGAAACATTGTGATTGCAAACTTAAGAAGGTGAGCACAATACATTGCATAAGAAATAAGTGGCACACCAAACTTAGTGTGACACTTTCACTTGGAATTAATGCAAGTATCTTGTAAGAATTGGAACCAAATTTTGTTGCATAGCAACACCAAACTTAGAATGCAACCATATGTCAATTTATTTGAACTAAAACTAAACAAAAGAAACTGTTATATGTTAAATACAATCACCAAATGAAGAGTCTGTTATGAATAAGGATGTCTTGGTGATGTATTAACAAAAACAGTTAATGAAGGAAAGCATTAAAAACAAGTAAATAAATGAAACAAAGAGAAAACAAAAATTATCCAACTAAGAAGAAAAATAACACTGTAAAAGGCAATATGATTATGCAGACAAGTGATGTTGCTGGATTCATTGCATAGAAAATTAAGTGGCACACCAAACTTAGAATCTTAACGTGACACTTCATGTAGAATTGATGCAATCATCCAAATGGGATTGAAAACAATTTGTTGCAAGGCAACACCAAACTTAGAATGTGATCATATGCCAATTTATTGAAATTTAAACAAAGCAAGGAAAAGAAATGT
This sequence comes from Arachis hypogaea, assembly GCF_003086295.3. Taxonomy (NCBI): domain Eukaryota; kingdom Viridiplantae; phylum Streptophyta; class Magnoliopsida; order Fabales; family Fabaceae; genus Arachis; species Arachis hypogaea. The sequence goes on along the minus strand of NC_092054.1, from coordinate 71,601,196 downwards.
ACCTACTGTCTACCTGTTATTTACTTTCTTCCTCTTCTTCCAATTTGTTAAGAGGAATGACTTCAAGAGAGGAGAAGATTCAGCTATTGCCCCCTGTCTTGGTTTCCTCTCAGCAAGCTTTCTTTTGTACATGGCTTGATTGAGCTTGCTTGCTGGATCAGGGGGAGGATTGTTTGCAGTTGACCTTCTCATGAATGTTGTCCTTGGTATCTTGGTCATAATCCTCTTCTTGGTGCTTTTGTTAATTGCCTTCACTTCCTTGAATTTACGACTTGGTTGCTGTGTGATTGTTGGAGTTTTGTCTTTATCAAGAGTCTCTTGCAATGGTGGTCCTGTGGATTCTTCCTTCATGTACTTCTCTGCTTCACTTGAGTTTGGAATTCTTTGGTTGTCTTTCTCACTTTCTTGCTCTTCCACTTCCTCCCTTGCACCCAACATTTGACTTAATAGCTTTTTCATTGAGGAGGTTTGTTGATCTTCCCAACATTTCTTCATCTCCTCTTCATATTTTTCAATCACAGATTCAATTGTCGAGAGTTTTTGGGTCAAGGAAATTTGTGAGAGTTGTGATTCTTCATGTTCCTTTGTCATCTCAAGTGTAGTTTCATTTTTAACCACCTCATTCTTCATTGAAAGTTCACTTGATGCAGTAGCCTCCTCATCTTGTTTTTCCACTTCCTCACTCACAAATTGGTCTTCATTTTCCTTGCTTAGTGGATCCGAGCATTTCCCCATGTTCTCCAATTGCTCATCCATCTTCTGAAGACGGATTTCTTGTTCTCTCCAGGATTCTTGTTGTTCCTCCATGAGTTGTTCTTGTCTTTTCAACAATTCTCTAGATTTTTGAAGGGGATCTTCATTTTGCTCTTCCACCTTCTCCCTTGCACTTAACAATTGGTTTACCATCACTTCTATGTTTTTGAATGAATTCTCTTGCTCGTTCCAAGATCTTTGCGCCTCCCTCTCATATTTTTCAAACATGATCTCTAGCTTTGAGAGGCCTAGGTTCGTGGAAGTTTGTGTTGAGGCATATTTAGGTGATGAAGATTTTTCAAATATGGAAGTGGGAGGTGAGGTTGGACAATCTCTCATGTGAGTTGACTGCTCAGAATTTGCAGTTTCTTGGTAATACTCCGAGCCACCATTGGAATAATGACTTGAATCATTTTGTGGTGGAGGGAAATATCCAATATGATTTTCTTTCTCATCTTGTGGTTCTGAAGCATGGCTCCATGAATTGGAGAGCCCAGAATTTGAAGTTTCTTGGTGATATTCCCATCCATCATTAGAGATTGGTGATGGTGGGTGATATCCCATAGAATTTGTTTGATCATAAGATGAGTTGAACTCCATTTGAGTTTTGTAAAACACACAACCAAGGAAAATTGAAATTACTCATATCAGAGATGAGAATTTCTTAGTGAGGCAAAAACTCAAACACCTTGGTTTCACTTTGAAACAGAAAACAAAAATAAAGAAAATGCTTGATCTAGACTTCTCACCCACAAAATCATTGTTGATCTAAATCAATCCCCGGCAACGGCACCAAAAACTTGATGGGATATTTTTGTGGAAGAAACGAATTCCTCCAAAACACCCAAATCTAACCGGCAAGTGCACCGGGTCGCATCAAGTAATAAAACTCACGGGAGTGAGGTCGATCCCACAGGGATTGATGGATCAAGCAACTTTAGTGGATGATTAGTTTAGTCAAGCTAACATTTGAGTGATAATTGATGCAGCAGAAAGTAAATGACAAGGAAAATTAAAGTGCAGAAAGTAAATTGGCAAGTAGCTTAAGGGGCAAGAAATGTAAATTGCAAGAATCTTAAATTGCAAGAAATGTAAATTGCATGAAATTAAAGGGGAGTGGGTGCTGGAAATTAAAGAGAGCAGTAGATCAAGTAACTGGAAAGTTAAATTGCAGGAAAAATAAATCAAGATCACAACAACTCAAATGTAAAGTGCAGAGGAACAAAAGTGCTGGAAAGTAAATTGGGAACAAGGAGATCAGAGAGCAAAGTGACTGTGCTTAATTTGCAGAAATTTAAAAGGATGTTGAAGATCTCAGGAGTGGATCCTTCCTTGATCCAACAAGAGAAAAGTTGCAGAGAGTAAAAAAAAGATTGCAGAAGAAGTAAAGAGAAGTTGCAAATAGAGAATGAAAACAGAATTCCTTCCAATCTCAATTCAAGATTCAAAACAGAAAATGAAACTCAGAGAGAGAGCTCTGTATTCCTAATGCTCCCTAGTAGAGCTCTAAGCAAACCGAAAAGAAAGCTATTCTGAAAAACTAAAAGGGAAGCTCTCTGAAAAACTTAAATCCTATGCTATTTATACACTTTCTTCAAATGGTCTTCAAGCCTTCAATTGGGCCTTTGCTCTTGATGGAATTGGGTTGAGAGAGGCCTTGGTTGATTGCTCTTGGAGTTTGGAGAAGCACCGAATTGAACCGGGTTTGAAATCATGAAAGCTTGAGTAAAAGTTGGAGTAAAAGTTAGGGGCTAACTTTTGCTCCAACTTTTCACATGAGCACCCTTCCTTGCTGATACCAACGTTGGGGCAAAAGTTAGGGGTCTAACTTTTGCTCCAACGTTGGCCTCCCCTTGGTTATTCATGGCGCCAACGTTAGCCAAAATGTTAGGGGCTAACATTGGCGCAAACTTTTGCTAGTCCAGGGAGTGTTTTTCATGCGCCAACGTTAGCCAAAAAGTTAGGGGCTAACGTTGGCGCAAACTTTTGCTCATCCAGGGAGTGTTTTTCATGCCAAAAGTTAGCCAAAAAGTTTGAGGCTAACTTTTGGTCCATCTTTTTGCTTCCTGGTTCATTTTCAATTAATCCAAAAGTTTGAGCTAAAGTTTGAGGCAAACTTTTGCTCAAACTTTTTGTCCTCTCTTCCTCCTAGCCATTCCTCCTTGGTTCAACCTTTCTCCAAGCTTTCTTCACCTATCATTAATCAACCAAACACATCAAAGCTATGCTCAAAATCATGAGTTTGTCATTCTTTCATAATATGTGACAATTATAGCATAAAACCTCATGAAATAGCATTAATTCATACATGGTTGATTAAATCAAAGGAAACATGGAAATCTACCCAATTGGCTTGCTTATGGCTTAAGAAAGTGCATAAAACCTATTGAAAACAAAGGAAAAAGCATAGAAAAACATGACATGGTGACATGTCATCAATCCCAATGTTCATTTTATTTTTCTTCATTTACTTTATGCCATATACTTTCTGCACTTTACATTTATGTCAATTTACTTTTCTACACTTTACTGCTTTTTTTTACTTTGATGCAATTTACTTTTCTGTTACTTATTACTCCAAACTGAATTGTCTAACTAGGCTAATCAACTAACTATTGATTTTTTAATCCGTTAATCCTCGTGGGATCGACCTCACTCCTTTGTGAGTTTTATTGCTTGATACGACCTGGTGCACTTACGGTATTTATTGCGCAGAACCTATTTTTCCCGTATCAAGTTTATGGAACCGTTGCTGGGGATTAATTGTGATTAACAAACTACCGGTTGGTTAGTTACCTGGATTAGACATATTTTTTCTGTTCATTTAATTATTTTTGTTCATTATTTTTTATGCCTTCTGACTGTTTGTGTTAATGCCTCACCAAGAAGTCCCTGTTCGTGACACCTCTGCCTCTTGGTGATTGTGTTATTAACACATAACAGTTTCTTTTACTTAGCTTTCTTTCAAATAAAAATTGGCATATGGTTACATTCTAAGTTTGGTGTTGCCCTGCAACAATATGTTTTTAAACTTTTTGATACGTGCATCAATTCTAAGAGAAAGTGTCACACTAAGTTTGGTGTGCCACTTATTTTTTATGCAATGTATCCAGTAACATCACTTGTTTGTTTAATCATAATGCATTTGCTTCTTAGGCCTACAGTGTTACCTTTAAGTGTTGCTTGCTAAACCAAATGCATCACTCACGTTTCATTGTGTAAGACAGTTATGACTTATCATAGACCCATCACCACAATTGGTGTGGGAAGGGGAAGAATAGGAGGTGAAGGACAACAATGAAGATGAACTATAAGGTGGTAAAGTTTCTTTTCCTTTTATTTATTTCGAGTATTGTAAATTTCATGATTGTCTTATACTCTCTTTGTATGTAAGTTTGATTTCTCCTTGTGAATAAGCATGGTTTGATGTATGAACTGTAAATATGTTGCTGTGACATTATGATTGCCATCTTGAATTTTGTGAGTCCAAAGCAATTTAGTTTCATGTTCATAAACAAACAAGGTCCTTAAAGAAGAACTTAGAAGTATTGGGAAGCTAGCATGACTATTGTTGCTAAATTGAATTTGAATTTGTTAATTGAAGTTTTCATCCAGGACATTTTATGAAATTTTTGAGATCATGAAAACCTTGAAGAAGCACTTGCAATTAAGGCAAGAAAAGAAAAAGGGAAGGAATGAGAAAGCTAAAGGCTCTGAGTACCAATGGCAATTTATTTGTTAAGTACTTGTGGTGTTTATGTATTGATAAAACACTATTTTATGGTTTATCATGTGCTCAATTGAGTGGTTTTTATCAAGTCTTTGCACACTTATTCGTACTAGTCGCATGTTTTACATTTTCCTTCCAGATTTTGTGCTATGATTGAAATCATGTTTCTTTGGTCTTAAATTTGCTATGTTTAATCCTCTCTTACCACCATTAGATGCCTTGATATGTGTGTTAAGTGATTTCAGAGTTTATAGGGCAGGAATGGCTAGGAGGATGGAAAGCAAGCATGCAAAAGTGGAAGGAATACAAGAAGTTGAAGAAGTTGCTAAGCTGTCCAGCCTGACCTCTCCGCACTCAAACAGTCATAACTTGAGCTACAGAGGTCCAAATGATGCGGTTTCAGTTGTGTTGGAAAGCTAACGTCCGGGGCTTCGAAATAATATATAATTTGTTATAGTGGCCATACATATTCGCAGTGACGAAAAACCAGCGTGTTTGAATGAGCAAACAGCGAATTCTAGGCTATTTTTGACCTAGTTCTCAGCCCAAAAAACACAGATTAGAGGCTATAAAGTGGGAGAATGCATCCAGTCATGAACAGATCAATTGATACAACATACATTCATACATAATTTTAGGATTAGATGTAGCTTTTAGAGAGAGAGTCTCTCCTCTCTCTTAGGATTAGGATTAGGATTTAGGATTTCTTTTAATTTTAGGATTGCTTCTAAATCCCAGGTTCAATGTTCCTCTACTTTAATTTTTTATTTATTCTATTATTTTATTTTAGTTTGTTAATGTTGGTTTGTGAACTTTTTCATGTTAGAATTGATTTCTTTATTTAATATAAATTGAGGTATTTCAAACTTTTGATTGCTTTCTTTTATTTATTATATAAATAATTTGTATTTTTCCCTTTTGGCTTTGGTTGAGTAACTGGTAACACTTGAATTATCAAACTCAGCTGTTGTTTGAAATTAGAGTCGCTGATTGATTTGGATCGCTCTAAAGCTAGTCTTCCTATAGGAGTTGACTAGGACTTGAGGATCAAATTAATTAGTCCACTTGACTTTCCTTTGCTTTAGTAAGGGTTAACTAAGTGGGAGCAAAATCCAATTCTCATCACACCTGATAAGGATGACTGGGATAGGATTTCCAATTCTCATACCTTGCCAAAAGATTTTCTAATTATTAATTTATTTTTCTTGTCATTTAAATTACTTGTTCCTTATTTTAAAAAACCTAAAAACATATCTTTTTACATAACCAATAATAAATCATACCTCCCTGCAATTCCTTGAGAAGACGACCCACGGTTTAAATACTTCGGTTTATTATTTTTATTGGGTTTGCTTAAGTGATAACCAAAACTTTTGTACGAAAGGATTCTCTGTTGGTTTAGAAACTATACTTACAACGCGATTATATTTTTATAAAAATTCTTTACCGATAGAAAATCCGATCGTCAAAATGGCGTCGTTGCCGGCGAATTGCAAACGTGTGCCATATTATTGGTTATTGTAAATATTTACTTTTAAATTGATTTTTTCGAAAAAAAATCAGATTTTTATTTTAAAATTTTTTTATCCTATCTTATCTTAATTTTAAATTTCAAAATTCAAATATTTTTTCAAAAATCATATCTTTTTCAAAATCTTATCTTATCTTATTTCAAATACAGATTTTAAATATTAAATTCCAAAATTCAAAATTCAAAATTCAAAATTTAAATTTAAAATTTTAAAAATCAAACCTTTTCAAAATTTAAATCTTTTTCAAATCTTTATCTTATATTGTTGACTTTTTCAAAATTCAAATTTCAAAACCTTTTAATTTAAAAAGTTATCTTCTCTTACCTAACTTAACTTATCTTTTCTAATCTTAAAATCTAATCTTTTTCAAATATTTTCTCTTATTTATTTTATTTTATTTTATTTTCCTTTGCTTGTTTATTTGTTTTTGTTTTTAATTTTTATTAATTATTATAAGTTCTCACCCCCGTCACTTTGAGTTTGGTTCTAATGTTGTTGTAAGGAATGAAAACTATAATGAAAATAGGCATCAAGGTTGGAAGAATCAAAGATGGGAGGAGCCACAATGATTTGATCAACCCTCTTGGCAACAACCCCCTCCAATGCGCTATAACCAACAACCATCCTACAATGCATGCCAAAACAATAGTCATGGTGGACCCCTTCGTGACAAACCACTTCCACCTAATTACTATGGTCAAGAGCCATTCCAGGGAGCGTACAAAGATGACAGATATGGTAGACCCCCTTGTAGTTACCAACAAGTCCCATCATATGCTTATGAACCACTTCCATAACATACCTTTGAACCACCAAACTCACAAGCCCCTTTACACCATTCACCTCTATATGACCCTAATCTTTATCCACCCCAACCTCCACTGGATGACAACACCCTTGGTGTTATTCACCAAGGGCAAACAAAGCTTCATACACACTTGCCTCTATCACTAGTCTCACCTCTACTCTTCAAGCACTTATATCCCGCATGAACCAATCTTCTACCTCCAATATTCAACCCTCAAGCTCTAGTGAACTTCCTTTTCAACCACATAATGATCTCTCTATCCCATCACCACCCTCCATGGAAGAGCACCCACATCCATCAATCCAAGAGCAAGATAATCCCAATTATGCTATTGATATAGAACAGGAAAGAAGGAATCATCTTCGAAAATTTATACTTCATAAGAAGCTAGAGGAGGCCCAAAATATGGAGATAGGAGAGACCCTTGAAGATGAAGGAACAGTTGAAATGAGTTGTCATGGAAAGGAAATCATCAAGGATGAGTACGATTTTATACTAAAATAACTGGACAAAGCAATAATTATTGAAGAGAAAGAAGTGGTTAAAGATTTAGGAGATGCAGAACCTCCATGGGAAAATCTAGTCAAAGAGCCTCCTTCAAAGACATTCAAAATTGATGTTGAGGAGGGTGTACAACCTCCAAGGCATATCACGGTTGAAGACTTTGAAGAGATTGATCAAGAGATGGATTCAATCATTGATGAATTCTTATCTAAAATTGAATCCTCTCCCATTGGACTTGACATGGAAATTAAAGAAGAAGATGCACAACCTCCCTTGCCCTTGGTGAACAATGAAGAAGAGATCGAATTGGAAGAAAGCTACCAAGAAGAAGAGGTTGATATTGAAGAAGCTTGCAAAGAGGTGGAAGTTGTCAAAGAAGAGCCCAAGAGAATGGAGTTGGAAATCACCTTACCAAAGTAGCTGGAGACCTCTCCCCCAAAACCATCACCATCCATTCCTTCAATTAAGTAGGTAAATCTTTCATCTCTAAGCTTAATAAGTTCACTTGAATATGCTTTGCTTGAGACAGATGGGCAACTTAGAGCTCTTTGTGGCTATAAGAGTAAAAGGGAGATGGTTAGTGGTAAGAGTTGTCATGCAAGGTTCAATATGGTTGCATGCTCCAAATTGAAGTACAAGGGTTGGTACAATTCTCAATTGAATGGGTCTAGGAAATTGTTTGGATGTCTCAGTGAGAATTTACAATGCATGTCACTCGAGCGGAACAAAGATGGTCAACAAGAAGACAAGTGCAAAGGCAAGGTTTAGGACCCCGAAATTCAGTCTGGAAATCAACACTCTTGGGGCCTTGTCACTTGCTTTAACCTGCTTAAAGGCTTTCTGCACCTAGTTCGGGATCCCGGAGAATATTGGAATTGCAAACATTGGTGGGATTCAAGGATCAGTTCAAGCACAAGCCACCATGACAAGGAGCTCATCAAATCTCCAACTTAAGGACTTTAACTAAAAGTGCTAGGTGGGAGACAATCCACCATAGTATGATCGTTCTTTTTTAGTCTTAATTTTATTTTATTTTGTTTTATTCTTAGTTCTATTTTATTTTATTTTTCTTAGTGTTCATTCATAGTACCTGCATCAGCATTTGCATTCTGCATTCTCCATACTGCATAAAAAAAAAGCACGCGACGCGCAAGCGTTGATGACGCGTCCGCGTCATAGGTGCATTCTGAAGAAAAGAGAATTGAACAGAAGGTCACGCAAAAGCATGGTTGGAGGCGTGTCTTAGGCATAAACACGCCTATGCGACCGCGTCGCTGACGCGTTCGCGTCGTTTGCGAAATATCCTTCCCACGCGTCCGCATCACCCACGCAAACGTGTGGCCCTGTAAAATCGACATAAATGGGTGTATGGAAGCAAGTTGTGATGGAGTGGGGCTGGAACCATGCTAGAAGCACAAGCCCTACCATGAAAATGCGTGCCCCACGCATCCGTGTCATTTTCAAAATATGGCCATTCACGCGATCGCGTCAACCATGCAAACGCGTCACCCAGATTTTTGGCAAAATGTAATTAAAACAGAGAGTTGCGCGAATGCAAGGCTGCACTCGCGCCAATAGCGCAAATCAGGCCACGCGATCGCGTGCCCCACGCGTCCGTGTCACTTGAGAATATCACCAACCACGCGATTGCCTGCTCCACGCTTCCGCATCGCATGCGACGCATAGTTTATCCAAATCAGCGCCATAATTCTTATCTTTTCTTCCCCAATCCTAATTCTTTCTTCTCCTTCTTAATTCTTTCTTCTCTCCATTCTACTTCTTTCTTCCTTCTTTCATACTTTCTTCTTCTTCATTCCTTTAACCTCTCACCCTTCTTTTCTTTCATTCTATTTTACTTAATTTTTTTGCATACTTTCATTCATTGCATTTTAATTTTGTGCATATTTTTATTTTCTTTTCCAAATTTTATTATTTTTCCATTGGTGTTAAATGTTCTCAGTCAACTGTTGTATCTTTCCTGGTATTATTTTGGTGCTTAGTGACTTGGTCTACACTGTTGGGTAATATTACTTAAATCAATGCTAATCATTTATAATACTTGTATTCCTTTTGCATTGACATGAATTTATATTTTCTTGCATTACCCACACTCTCTCCCCTTTGTTGCAAATTTTTGCACTTTTGATTTGTCATGTGCTTCTATTGTTTTCTCACTTGCATGTTGTAGCTACCATGTAATTGAGACCCTAATTATTTGGTATTAACCCACCCAGACTTTATTTATTTTCTTACCTTTATTTCTGGGTTACCTGTTCTTCTTTTTCTCTTCTTTCAGGCTGGCCACCGAAGAAGGAAAAAGGGAGAAACTTCTATATGGGGCAACAAACAAGTCCATCTACACATTCTTTAGAGAAAGAGCAGCAGTTATAGCTCGCAACCCATCCACTTGCACATCTTAGAATGCACTGAGGACGGTGCAATCTTTAAGTGTGGGGAGGTCGATACCGACTTCCAGGGGTTAATTACCTTCTTTTCAACACCAATATTCTATTTTCTTTGTTTGTTCATTGTTGCATTTGCATATTTGATTGCATGTTTGTTTGATTTTATGCATTTAGTTACTACTTGGTTGAAGTAATATTTTCTTTTTCAATAATTTTTTATAGTATTTCACTAATTTAAATTGAAAATTTTTTTGTTAAATTTGTTTGAAGTTATATTTGGAACATAGTTTAAAAAGCTAAGAACACACAAACCTGTGAGATTTGAGCCTAATTACATGGTTACATTATTTAACCATAATCTTTTATTCTTGTGTGTTTTCTTCCCTATGATTGCAATATTTGCTTTGTTTCATTCTATATGTCCATTATTTAGTGTATTTACAGGCTTGCATATGATTGAGGATATCATTTGTCATTAACTAACTTATCCCAAATAGCCTACCCTTTTATGTCACCCTTGTTAGCCACCTTGAGCCTCTTAATCCCCTTTTGTTCTATATCTTGCCACACCACTAGCCTTAAGCAGAAAAATAAATTAAATATCTCCAAATTGAATCTTTGGTTAGCTTAGATAGAGATTGTGTATCATCTAAGTGTGGGGAACCGTGGAAACTTAGATGACAAGATAATTGGAATTTGGGTACATACTCATGTGAACTTAGAAAAATTAAAAATTCATGTGCATTGACAATGTTATGTTTATTTTTATGCTACAAAAAAATAATAAAAAAATAATAATAAAAAATAATAACAAAATAACAAAAAAAGAGAAAAAAAGAAAAAAATTAAAAAAAAATTCAATAATTAAGTAAATAAATAAGGGGACAAAATTACCCCAATATTAAGTTTAATAAAAGATCAATGCATATCTGATAAAAATTAAAAGAAAGTTGATGCATGAGTATGTAATGCAAAAGTGGAAATTATGGGTAGCTAGGCTTGATTCTAGAGCTATATAGAATGTATGTATGTTAAGAGAGAGCTTAGGTTAGTCAAAGATTCAATTTATAGCTCACTTAGCCATATATATACCCTTACCCTTACCTTAGCCCTATTACAACCTTGAAAAGACCTCATGATGTTTGCATTGGTATACTAAATATTTATTGATTGGTTAGATGAAGAACAAAGTTTAGAAAGCATGACTAGAGAAGAGTAGAGAAATTAACCCTAGACACTTGAGAGTTAGAGTGATATACACCATCAGTGAGGGTTCAATGCTTGATTCTATGTTCCTTGCTTTCATGAGCTGTCTTCTTACAAGTTTACCTGTCCTTTATTGTATGATTTGAATTAGTGGAATTTGATTTATATTTGTCTTGGAGAACTTGTTTACTTTTAACTAAGTAGATAGAAACATCTTAGCATATATAGTTGCATTCATATACATAGGTTGCATTTCATACATTTTACCATTCATCTTCACTCCTTTATAGCTTCTCTTGAGCTTAGAATGAGGACATGCTAATGTTTAAGTGTGGGGAGGTTGATAAACCACTATTTTATGGTTTATCTTGTGCTCAATTGAGTGTTTTTTATCAATTCTTTGCACACTTATTCATACTAATCGCATGTTTTACATATTCCTTCCTGATTTTGTGCTATGATTGAAAACATGTTTCTTTGGTCTTAAATTTGCTATGTTATATCCTCTCTTATCACCATTAGATGTCTTGATATGTGTGTTAAGTGATTTCAGAGTTTATAGGGCAAGAATGACTTAGAGGATGGAAAAGAAGCATGCAAAAGTGGAAGGAATACAAGAAGTTGAAGAAGTTGCTAAGCTATCCAGCCTAACTTCTTCGCACTCAAACGGTCATAACATGAGCTACAGAGGTCCAAATGATACGGTTTCAGTTGCGTTGAAAAGCTAACGTCCGGGGCTTCAAAATTATATATAATTTGCTATAGTAACCATAGAGATAGGCGACACGAACGCGTGCTCCACACGGACACGTCGCAGTGACAAAAACCAGCGTGTTTGAATTTGCAACCAGCAAATTCTGGGCTATTTTTGACCCAATTCTCGGCCCAGAAAACACAGATTAGAGGCTATAAGGTGGGGGAATGCATCCATTCATGAACAGATCAATTGATACAACATACATTCATACATAATTTTATGATTAAATGTAGCTTTTGGAGAGAGGCTCTCTCCTCTCTCTTAGGATTAGGATTAGGATTTAGGATTTCTCTTAATTTTAGGATTGCTTCTCAATCCCAGGTTCAATGTTCCTCTACTTTAATTTCTCTTCTACTTTTATTTATTCTATTATTTTATTTTAGTTTGTTAATGTTGGTTTGTGAACTTTTCCATGTTAGAATTGATTTCTTTATTTAATATAAATTGAGGTATTTCAAACTTATGATTGCTTTCTTTTATTTATTATATAAATAATTTGGATTTTTCCCTTTTGGCTTTGGTTGAGTAATTGTTAACACTTGAGTTATCAAACTCAGCTGTTGTTTGAAATTGGAGTCGCTGATTGATTTGGATAGCTCTAAAGCTAGTTTTCCCATAGGAGTTGACTAGGACTTGAGGATAAAATTAATTAGTCCACTTGACTTTCCTTTGCTTTAGTAAGGGTTAACTAAGTGGGAGCAAAATCCAATTCTCATCACACCTGATAAGGATAACTGGGATAGGATTTCCAATTCTCATACCTTGCCAAGAGATTTTCTAATTATTAATTTATTTTTCTTGTCATTTAAATTAATTGTTCCTTATTTTAAAAAACCCAAAAACATATCTTTTTACGTAACCAATAATAAATCATACCTCCCTGCAATTCCTTGAGAAGACGACCCGAGGTTTAAATACTTCAGTTTATTATTTTTATTGGGTTTGCTTAAGTGACAACTGGTGCACGAAATTGTGATGTCACATTCATAATTTGTCACAACTTCGATACAACTAACCAGCAAGTGCACTGGGTCGTCCAAGTAATACCTTACGTGAGTAAGGGTCGAATCCCACGGAGATTGTTGGTATGAAGCAAGCTATGGTCACCTTGTAAATCTCAGTCAGGCAGATATAAAGTGATAATGGTGTTTTCGAATATTATCTAATAAAATAGGGATAGAGATATTTATGTAAATCATTGGTAGGAATTTCAGATAAGCGAATGGAGATGCTTTTCGTTCCTCTGAACCTCTGCTTTCCTGCTATCTTCATCCAATCAGTCTCACTCCTTTCCATGGCTGGCTTTATGTGATACATCACCACTGTCAATGGCTACTTTCGGTCATCTCTCGGGAAAATGATCCAATGCCCTGTCACGGCACGGCTAATCGTCTGGAGGCATCACCCTTGTCAATGGCTTCATCTTATCCTCTCAGTGAATAATATGCTCACGCACCCTGTCACGGCACGGCTATTCATCTGTCGGTTCTCGATCATGCTGGAATAGGATTTACTATCCTTTTGCGTCTGTCACTAACGCCCTGCAATCGCGAGTTAGGAGCTCGTCACAGTCATTCAATCATTGAATCCTACTCGGAATACCACGGACAAGGTTTAGACTTTCCGGATTCTCTTGAATGCCGCCATCATTCTAGCTTACGCCACGAAGATTCTGGTTAGGAGATCTAAGAGATATTCATTCTAGCTTATTTCATGTAGAACGGAAGTGTTTGTCAGGCACGTGTTCATAAGGGAGAAGGATGATGAGCGTCACACATAATCATCACCTTCATCACGTTCTTGGGTGCGAATGGATATCTTAGAAGAGAAATAAGAAGAATTGAATAGAAAACAGTAGTACTTTGCATTAATCTTTGAGGAACAGCAGAGCTCCACACCTTAATCTATGGAGTGTAGAAACTCTACCGTATGAAAATACATAAGTGAAGGTCCAGGCATGGCCGAGATGGCCAGCCCCCTAAACGAGATCAATAGTCTCCTAAGATGAACAATGGAATAAAACTGAGACCAAAGATGCCTAATACAATAGTAAAAGGTCCTATTTATAATAAACTAGTCACTAGGGTTTACATGAGTAAGTAATTGATGCATAAATCCACTTCCGGGGCCCACTTGGTGTGTGTTTGGGCTGAGCTTAAGTGTAGCACGTGCAGAGGCCATTTGTGGAGTTGAACGCCAGTTTCTGTGCCAGTTTGGGCGTTCAACTCTGGTTTTGGATCCTTTTCTGGCGCTGGACGCCAGATTTGGGCAGAAGGCTGGCGTTGAACGCCAGTTTACGTCATCAATTCTTGGCTAAAGTATGGACTATTATATATTGCCGGAAATACCTGAATGTCTACTTTCCAACGCAATTGGAAGCGCGCCATTTCGAGTTCCGTAGCTCCAGAAAATCCACTTTGAGTGCAGGGAGGTCAGAATCCAACAGCATCAGCAGTCCTTCTTCAACCTCTGAATCTGATTTCTGCTCAAGTCCCTCAATTTCAGCCAGAAAATACCTGAAATCACAGAAAAACACACGAACTCATAGTAAAGTCCAGAAATGTGAATTTAACATAAAAACTAATGAAAACATCCCTAAAAGTAACTAGATCCTACTAAAAACATACTAAAAACAATGCCAAAAGTTTGAGCTAAAGTTTGAGGCAAACTTTGGCTCAAACTTTTTGTTCTCTCTTGCTCCTAGCCATTCCTTCTTCCTTCAACCTTCTTCAAAACTCTTTTCACCTATCATCAATCAACCAAACACATCAAAGCTATGCTCAAAATCATGAGTTTGTTATTCTTTCATAATATATGACAATTATAGCATAAAATCTCATGAAATTGCATTAATTCATCCATGGTTGATTGAATCAAAGGAAACATGGAAATCTACCCAATTGGCTTGCTTATGGCTCAAGAAAGTGCATAAAACCTATTGAAAACAAAGGAAAAAACATAGAAAAATATGACATGGTGACATGTCATCAGAGTAATTAGTGACGCTTGAGTTATCTAATCCCTTTGTTGATGGATAATTAGAAGTTGCTAATTAATTTGGATACCACTAAAGCTAATCTTTCCCTTGGGAGTTGGCTAGGACTTGTGGAATCAAGTAGATTCATCCACTTGACTTTCCTCCATGGTTAGAGGTTAACTAAGTAGTAGTAATGGACAATTTGTGGTCACAATTGAGGAGGATGACTAGGATAGGACTTCTAGTTCTCATATCTTGTCAAGAGCTTTCTTAGTTGTTAGTTTATTTTCTTTGCTATTTACATTTCTTGTCTAAAATCTTAAAAACCCCAAACATACCTCATAACCAATAACAAGACACTTTATCGCAATTCTTAGGGAGAACGACCCGAGGTTCAATACTTCGGTTTATAAATTTAGGGGTTTGTTATAGTGACAAACAATCTTTTGCATGAAAGGATTATTTGTTGGCTTAGAAACTATACTTGCAACGATATTTCAATTGTGAAATTCTAAACCATCAAAAATCTAATCATCACTCAACCCCACCATCCTTGATGTGGTGAAGAAAGAGGTCACTAGGCTACTTGATGCGGGTACCATATATCCGATTTCTGACAGTGAGTGGGTGAACCCGGTCCAGGTTGTTCCCAAGAAATCGGGCATCACTGCAGTTAAGAAGGAAGATGGTGAAGTGCTCACCAAGAGAGTGCAAAACGCTTGGTGGGTGTGCATCGATTATAGAAGGTTGAATGCCGCTACAAGGAAGGACCACTACCCTTTGCCCTTTATTAACCAGATGTTGGACCGACTGGCGGGTAAATCCTATTATTGCTTTCTTGATGGTCTCACTGGTTACTTCTAGATTCACATTGCTCTTGAGGATCAGGAAAAGACCACATTCACTTGTCCCTTTGGCACCTTTGCTTACAAAAGGATGCCATTCGGGCTATGCAATGCACCTGCTACTTTTCAGCGGTGTATGACCAGTGTCTTTTCCGATCTGATGGAGAGTTGTCTGTAAGTCTTTATAGATGACTTCAGTGTTTATGGAACCCCATTTGATATTTGCTAAGAGAACCTGGTCAAAGTCTTAGCTTGATGTGTTGACACTAACCTTGTCATAAATTTTGAAAAATGTCACTTCATGGTGAGACAAGGTATAGTGTTAGGACATGTAGTATCTAATGAAGGCATTTCTGTAGACCCAGCCAAGGTCGATATTATCACCAATTTACCTCACCCCTCATCTGTGAGGGAGGTCCATTCCTTTCTGGGGCATGCAGGATTTTACAAGCGCTTTATCAAGGATTTCAGCAAGATTGCATCGCCATTGTCGCGCCTACTCCAGAAAGATGTGGACTTTGAGTTTGACAGTGCATGTGTTAGTGGTTTGAGCAGTTAAGGAAAGTGTAAATCATGTTGCTTGTATGCGACGTTTGTATTCGTAGGTTTTGATGAATGACATACCAACAAACGACATGAAAGACAAACCAACAAACAACTTGAATGAACAAGCATGTTGAAAAATCAACCAACATTCAACATTGAGGAATGAAGAGTTGAAAGCAACACAACAACAACAAGAAACTCAAGTCCACAACATTTGAAGACAAGTATAGTGTCTTAGGACTTAGGTAACTTCTTGTTAAGAACCAATTGCTAAATCTCTCAACACACACTCACAAAATGTTTTGATGCACATCTTGCAATTCGATGCTAGCCAAATGGTTTAAAAACTTGTTTTCAAAGGTACAAAGGCATAGGAATTAACTCCAACAAGTTTGAGATCAATCCTAAGTATTTTGAAGTGATTTTAAGCCATTCTTTAAGGTTTGCATCGATGCACACTCATCTTGCATCGATGCAAAGCATGCGACGACTTGTTGCATCGATGCAAAGATGTTTGCATCGATGCAACCTAGCTGAAAATTCAAATTTCAGCTTCAAAGACACATTTGCATCGATGCAAAGTGTTATGCATCGATGCAAATGATTCAAAAACATAAAAAATGGCTAGTTTTGACAAAACGGCTCCATCCCATTAACTCCCCAACGTTTCTAAGGTTTGGGAAGCTTATAAATAGATGGATTGAAGCCTTATTTCATATATGTGAGTATTTGCAAACTATCTTGTTCATATTCTTTCATTCTACACATTTTTAAGGTGTTATAATACATAATTTGAGAGAGCAATATCAATTGGTTCAATAGTGCTAAACTTGTAATCATACACTCTTCTAGAGAGTACTCATTTCATCTTAACAATTCTTTGAGAATTGTTTTCTTGTAACACTTTGTAAATTGGAGTGTGATCTCCAAGGTTGAGTCAAGAGTTATAAACACTATAGTCGGTGAGGATACCAAAGAAGTATACTAAGTACTCAAGGCAAATCTTAGAGAAGGAATCTCTAAGTGGAGTGGGTTAGTATACGAGTGGTGATCATATACCGTGAGGTGTTAGAAACTAAGGACTCGGATTGTAAAAGGTTTTGCGCGAGCACCTTGAAGCTTGGCAATAGTGGAACTTCTCAATAGCGATTGAGAAAGAAAGTGGACGTAGGACAAGGATTGTGCCGAACCACTCTAAATAGCGTTTGCATCTCTCCAAAGTCATCTCTTCTATATTATTGTCTTTTACCTTTGAGTAAATAAATTGTGATCGAAAAGTAGCTTCGTAAGTACTTAAGGAATAGCTTAAGTCCGATTGGTGAAAAGCTTGATCAATTTATTTGAGTTGGTGTCTATTGGAAAGTAAAAGCTCCTTATAAATGCTTAGCAATTGAGTTAAGCTCTTGGAAAAATACTAGTACAATAACACTTTTGTATATTGTCTTTAACTTTCACAAAAAGATTCATTGTTGTTGCAATACTCAATTCACCCCCCCTCTTGAGTAATTGTGCATAGGTTCTACAGAAAGTTCTTACCACGGCGCCGATTGTGTGAGGATCCAACTGGACGCAGCCATTCGAGATAATGTGCGATGCGTCAAACCATGCTGTAGGTGCCGCACTTGTACAGCGCGATGGTAAACTCCCTTATATCATTGCTTATTCTTCAAAAACATTGGACGCGGTACAATCCAACTATACCACTATAGAGAAAGAACTCCTAGCTATTGTTCATGCTTTAGATAAATTCAGATCTTATCTGCTAGGGTCCAAGATAGTGGTATACACGGATCATGCAGCTTTATAGTATTTATTGACAAAGAATGAGTTGAAAGCTAGGCTCATACGTTGGATCTTGCTCTTGCAAGAGTTCGACATTGAGATTAGGGATCGAAGTGGGTCTCAAAATTCGGTTGCGGATCATTTGAGCTGCCTTGAGAATCTTAAATATGACCCATTTCCGATTGATGACTCATTTCCCTTGGATAGTTTGCATGCTGTGTCGGATAGCTTTCATTGGTTTGCACCAATAGTGAACTACTTGGTTGCTAAGATCTTCCCTCCTAACTTTTCTAAACATCAAAGGGACAAGTTGATGAGTGATTCCAAATACTACATTTGGGATGCCCCTCACTTGTGGAAGAGGGGAGCAGACCAAGTAATTCGAAGATGTGTCCCGGAATCTAAAATCCAACCTATTCTTGAAGCTTGCCATTCATCCGAGTGTGGCGGCCATTTTGGCCCACAACGGACAGCTAAAAAGGTGTTGGATTGTGGATTCTAGTGGCCAACCTTATTCAAGGATGCTAACCGATTCTGTGTGTCGTGCCACCAATGTCAGAAGCTGGGAAATGCATCCCAAAGGGATGAAATGCCTCAACAACCGATGTTGTTCTGTGAGATCTTTGATGTATGGGGCATAGACTTCGTGGGGCCATTTCCCAACTCAAGTGGGTATCTTTACATTCTGTTGGCGGTTAACTACGTATCAAAGTGGGTAGAAGCGATACCTACCCGCCTTGATGACGCTAATACCGTGATTTCTTTCATTAGAAATAACATTGTATGCCGCTATGGGTTGCCACGAGCAATCGTGAGCAACCAAGGTTCCCACTTTTGCAACAAGAAAGTAGAGGCACTGCTCAAGCTCTATGGGGTATTGCACAAGGTTGCAACTGCTTATCACCCCCAACCCAACGGACAAGCGGAAGTGTCCAACCGGGAGATTAAGTGGATTTTGGAGAAAGTGGTGAATCCACAAAGGAAGGATTGGAGCTCTCAGTTGAAAGATGCACTATGGGCGTATAGGACGGCCTACAAGACCCCGTTGGGGATGAGTCCCTTCCGGATTGTCTATGGTAAGGCATGCCACCTTCCGGTGGAGATTGAGCATAGAGCCTATTAGCCAGAAAATTGCAACTAGAGGAGCGTGAGTGTCTTAGGAACGAGGCATATGAGAATGCTCGAATCTACATGGAAAAGACTAAGGCATTTCATGACCACTGTATCCGAAAGAAGGATTTTTATGAAGGTGACAAAGTTCTCTTCTACAACTCGAGGCTTAAATTCATGCCTGGCAAGCTCCGTACAAGATGGAAAGGACCCTTCAAGGTGACGAAGGTAAAGCCTTATGGAGTGGTGGAATTGTTTGACCCTAGAAGCGATGCAACTTTCAAAGTGAATGGACATAGAGTGAAGAAGTACCATGGCTACAAGTCTCCAAAGGAGCTAGAGGTGTTCCTGCTTGCAGATGCACCTAGACGTGGACAAGCTTAAGCGCTTGACTGTCCAACTTAAGGACGTTAAAGAAAAGTGCTTGGTGGGAGACACCCCACTGTGGTAAGATCTTCCCTGTGTATACCTTCTTGCTTCTAGCTTTAAATTCTTCTAAATTTTGTGATCTCTTGGTGTTGTTGAGTTGCTTAAGTATTCTAGCTTTTGTTGATTTTGTTGAATTGTTAGGATATTCATATAGATTTCATTACTATTGGTATGGATGAATTGATAAGGTTAGAGGAAATGCTTTATTTTGAGTAGTGCATGAATTTATGAGTGTTTTCTTGACTATCTAGCTTAAACACAAGCCAGGAATGTGTTAAAATACCTTTCTCTATGTTGTATGAAAAAAAAGGGAGGGGGGATGCATGCGTAAGCGTGAAGGACGCGTGCGCGTCGCTGGCATTTTTACAACTCTGGGTACATTTACCCGAGAGTTGTGCGAACAGTGCGCAAACAAAGCGCGAAACACGCATTGCCTACCCGCGCGTATGCGTGAGACCCGCCCACACGTCCCCTCTCTTATTTCCTTGTCCACTCGTATGCGTACAGGATGCGTACGCGTCGGTTGTTCTGCGTGCCATTCTTGGTACATTCGACCCGAGAGTTGCGTGAGCATTGCACAAGCATTGTTCCCATCGCGCAACTCCTCGTCACGTGTGCGCGCACTAGACGCTCACGCGTCGTTTTGTCTTCGTGCCTAGTCACACGTGTGCGCACATGACACGTACGCGTGGGTCGCCTTACATGCCTTCCCCCAGTACTTGGCACCAGAGACTTGCGCAAGCATTGCGCAAAACGCGAAGTTATTCCACGCTTGCGCGCGTTGTGACACATAAGCGTGCTTCGAGTGTTTCCCTACCCATGCGTACGCATGGGTGGCGCTCGCGCGTCTCTCTCTCCTTCTTCATTCCACGCGTACGCATGGCGTGCGCACGCGCATCGATCCTGGGACGCAAGTAATGAACTAGCGCGCTCTATTTCAAACTTTCCTTCTCTCCTTTCTTCTTCTTCCGCTTCCCCTCTCTTTTTCCCCTTTCCTCTTCTCCATCTCTCTCTCCCACCACCACCGGTGTTTTCAACCACTGGCGACCACCACCTCCGATGGTCTCATGTTCTCTCTCCTCTTTCTTTTCCTTTTTCTTACTTGCACCTTATCTTCTCTACTCCTCCCAAGGTCATATTCTTTTCCATTCTCTTTGTTTTTACTTTATGCCTTTCTTTCTTTCTTCATTGAATGTCTTTACTTTCTTTTAATTCTCTTAGTTGCACTTTGTTAAATTCTCTCTTGTTTATTTGCTTTTTCCTTTCTCTTTACCATTTTCTATAGATGTTGAATTTTGCTATTACCTCTTACTTTGATGGGTTGATTTGTTATCTTTTGAATCCTTTGTGATTATGTGATGTTGTTCTGATGTTGGGTATATCATTTTAAGGTATTGCACCTTTGCATTTCTTCAATGTGCTTATGGTTTGCATGTTGCACGCCAAGTGTTTGTTGAATTGCACCTATCACATTTTTAGCCAATTTTGACACTATGCTTTCAAATTGGTGCTCTTTTATCAATACACTCGCCTTCTCATTGCACATTGCACTCTTTGCACTTCATTTTTTACCACTCATAGGTGCATACCCATGACTTGCTTCCTTAGATCATATTGCAAGAATTGAATTTCACTCCTCTCCAACTCCACTTTATTCCTTTGGTGTGCCTTAATGTCTAGGAGCTAGATTGCGTATTTGAATTCTTCGCGCTTTTATCTTTCTTGCGTATGTTATTTGGGATTGTTAGCGATACATGAGTTTATTCTTCTCATGCCTTATTTGCATGCCTTTTTCACTCTTGCATCCCATGCTAGTGCATTGCTCTGTTCCAATGGCGATCTTGCTTACATGTTACAGCTGTCATGTTTGCATGATACCTTTTCTTTTGTGGCACTTTTTCTCGCTATCATGTTATAATATGGGTGTGGTCTCTTTGAGTTTAATATCTTTTTTTCCTCACCTTTTTCAGATGGCCATAAAAAAGGACAGGAAAAAGGCATAGAAGAAACCGCCTTCCAAAAGGGCACCTCAAAAAGCCACCGCCAAAGCGCAACATACGCTAAAGGCCAAGCCTCTCCCCAATAAGGTGTGAGGCATCATTAAGATTGATGAGCAGGAGAAGGACAACCCAGCGAGAGATCCCACTAGGTTTCCCAATCGCTATTGAGAGTCGATGTTCCCCATCGTGATTGCACGGAATTACCATGCTGAACCCCTTCTTAACCCTCCGGGTCATGTAGTTCAGTTTTTCATACCTCGCATTGAGCGACAGGGATGGGGCTTTCTCATGAGGAGACCACAAGAAGCCAATCTCGCATGGGTGGTAGAGTTCTACACCAATTACTTCTCATCTTCTCTTCAGACTGTCTTCATGCGCCAGAAGCAAGTTCTAGTTTCCAAGAAAGCTATTCAAAAGGTACTCTGAGTCCCACCCGTACCGGATGAGATAGATGGTTACCAAGAGGCCCTCTGACAGCGCGATGACTTCAATTATGTTTTTTATTGGGATGCTGTCCGCGGGGTTATTGCCAAACCGGATACATTTTGGACCCGAAGAAGGCTCAGGCCCCGACCCAAGGGCATTCTTGAGCGCTTTCTGACCATCGAGGCTCGAGCATAGACCCAGATCTTGTCTCATTACGTGTTTCCCAGCACTTATGAGACCGTGATCACTGCGGACCTTGCCTTGCTAGTTTGGTGTATACTCACAGAGCGGCCGGTTAACATTTCTTGCCTCATCCACCAACCCATAGGTCATGTTCATGCCAAGGGTAACCTACCCTTCCTAGCCTTGGTGACGGAGCTAGTTGCTAATGCTGGTGTTTCCCGGGAGGCTAAGGATCGAAAAGCGATGATTCCGGTAGAGGGCGACGTGGTCCCAACTGGAAAGTATCTCAAACCTCTGGCGGAACACAAGACCCTTGATATAGCTGCTCCCTCGATTATTCCTACCACTTCTTCTACATCACAAGGATCTTCTCGCCAACGGCTTGAAGACCTCCACAAGAAGATAGATAGATAGATATGAACGGCGGAACCAATGCCGGTATGCTTACATAAAGAAGCTTTTGAGTTGTGTGACTCTTTCTGTGGAGGAACCGGAGATCTCCACATCCACCTCTTACTTAAGTGAAAAAGACACTCGCGAACGAAATAGTGGAAGTTCCAAACCCGACCACCACTTGCATCTTGCTAGTAGCACGGAGGATCGTGCTAATTCTTAAGTGTGGGGAGGTCGTTCGACCGATCTTCGTGTGTAATAATCTCCTCTTTTCAACATTCATAGAATTTATTTCTCTTTTGTTTTGTTAATTAGGACACCTTGCATGTTTAGTTAATTTTTCTAGTTAGGACTATGATGAGCGGATAATTTATACGCTTTTTGGCATTATTTTTACATAGTTTTCAGTATGATTTAGTTAGTTTTTAGTATATTTTTATTAGTTTTTAAATAAAAATCACATTTCTGGACTTTACTATGAGTTTTTGTGTTTTTATATGATTTCAGATAATTTCTGGCTGAAATTAAGGGACCTGAGCAAATTCTGATGCAGAGGCTGAAAGAGGACTGCAGATGTTTTTGGATTCTGACCTCCCTACACTCGAAATGGATTTTCTGGAGCTACAGAAGTCCAAATGGCGCGGTCTCAATTGCATTGGAAAGTAGACATCCAGCGCTTTCCAGTAATATGTAATAGTCCATACTTTGCCCGAGTTTAGATGACACAAACTGGCGTTCAACGCCAGTTCTCTGCCCTTAACGCCAGAAACAGGTTACAAGTTGGAGTTAAACGCCCAAAACAGGTTACAACCTAGCGTTTAACTCTAGAAACAGCCTAGGCACGTGTAAAGCTAAAGTCTCAGGCCCAGCACACACCAAGTGGGCCCCAGAAGTGGATTTCTGCACTATCTATCATAGTTTACTCATTTTCTGTAAACCTATGTTCCTAGTTTAGTATTTAAACAACTTTTAGAGATTTATTTTTGAACCTCATGACATTTTTAGATCTGAACTTTGTACTCTTTGATGGCATGAGTCTCTAAACTCGATTGTTGGGGGTGAGGAGCTCCGCTGTGTCTCAATGAATTAATGCAATTATTTCTGTTTTCTATTCAAACACGCTTGTTTCTATCTAAGATGTTCATTCGTACTTCAATATGATGGATGTGATGATCCGTGACATTCATCACCATTCTCAACCTATGAACGCGTTCCTGACAACCACCTCCGTTCTACCTTCGATTGAATGATTATCTCTTGGATTCCTTAACCAGAATCTTCGTGGTATAAGCTAGAATCCATTGGCAGCATTCTTGAGAATCCGGAAAGTCTAAACCTTATCTATGGTATTCTGAGTTGGATTCAGGGATTGAATGACTGTGACGAGCTTCAAACTCACAAGGGTTGGGCGTAGTGACAGACGCAAAAGGATCAATGGATCCTATTCCAGCATGAGTGAGAACCGACAGATGATTAGCCGTGCGGTGATAGTGCACATGGACCATTTTCACTGAGAGGACGGATGGTAGCCATTGACAATGGTGATCCACCAACACACAGCTTGCCATAGGAGGAACCTTGCGTGCGTGAAGAAGAAGACAGTGGGAAAGCCGAGATTCAGAAGACAAAGCATCTCCAAAACTCCAACACATTCTCCATTACTGCATACAAGTACTATTTAATTTATGCTTTTTACTCTTCATAAATATAATCACTCTTATTACTGATCTCCTGACTAAGAATTACAAAATAACCATAGCTTGCTTCAAGCCGACAATCTCCGTGGGATCGACTCTCACTCACGTAAGGTATTACTTGGATGACCCAGTGCACTTGCTGGTTAGTTGTGCGGAATTGCAAGAGTGTGATTGTGATTTCGTGCACCAAATTTTTGGCGCCGTTGCCGGGGATTGTTCGAGTTTGGACAACTGACGGTTTATTTTGTTGCTTAGATTAGGAAAAATTTTTCTTTTTGGTTTAGAGTCTTCTATTATTATTTTTGGTTGAATTTTTTTTTTAAATCCTTATTTTCTCTTTTTAAATTTTTCGAAAATTTTATAAACTGATAATTGAGTTTTTCTGTTTGAATTTAGTTTCATATTTTAAGTTTGGTGTCAATTGCATGTTTTTTTATTTTCTTTTAAATTTTCGAATTTGTGTTCATTGTTCTTTCTTAATCTTCAAGTTGTTCTTGTTTATTTTCCTTGTTTGATCTTTAGTTTTTCTTGTTTTGTGATTTTTCTTATTTTTCTTGTGTATTTTCGAATTATTTGTATCCAAAAATAACCTTTATTAAAACACTTTAAATTTATAACTCAATTGGCTAGAGCGTTGTGTTTATGTTCTTGGTAACTGGGAATTTTCCTTTTAAAACTTTTTCAAAAAAAATAATTTTTCTTTGATTAAATCTCATGTCAAACTTTTAAGTTTGGTGTTCTCTTATTATTTTTTTTATTATTTTCGAAAACTTATTTTTATTTCTCTAAAAGTTTTAAGTTTGGTGTTCTTTTTATGTTCTTGTGAGTCTTCAAAGTGTTCTTGAGGCTTCTTTGTGTTTTGATCTTAAAATTTTTATGTTTGGTGTTCCTTGGTGTTTCTCCTCCAAATTTTCGAAAATAAGGAGCATTAGATCTAAAATTTTAAGTTCTGTGTCTTTTTATTGTTTTTCTCTTTCCTCATTAAATTCAAAAATATCTTTTTCCTTTATTTTAATTGATTTTTCGAAAAATACCTTTAAAAATTCAGATTTTTATTTTAAAAATAAAATCTTTTCAAAATTCAAAATCTTTTTCAAAATTCATATCCAAAGTTTTTCCAATCTTCTTAATTAAGCAATTACTTTCATTTTTAAATTTATTTTTCTCTTGGTTTTCAAAATTTACATTCTAATTTCTAATTATTTTATTTTATCTTATTATTTTTAATTATCTTAATAATTTGGTTTATTCTACTTAAATAAAATAAAAAAATAAAAATATATTTTTTCTTTGCAATTCATATCAATTCCATTTTATTCATCATGGATCTAAGTGGAAATGAACAGTCCAGAAGGACTCTGGGGTCATATGCTAATCCCACTGCTGCTGCATATGGGAGTAGTATCTGTATACCTCCCATCAAAGCAGGCAGTTTTGAGCTAAATTCTCAGCTCATTGTCATGGTGCAGCAAAACTGCCAGTATTCTGGTCTTCCACAAGAAGAACCTACTAAGTTTCTGGCACAATTCTTGCAAATTGCTGACACAGTACGTGACAAGGAGGTAGATCAGGATGTATACATACTGTTACTATTTCCATTTGCTGTAAAAGATCAAGCTAAAAGGTGGTTAAATAACCAACCCACAGCAAGCATAAGGACATGGAAACAGTTATCAGACAAATTCCTGAATCAATATTTCCCTCCAAAAAGGATGACACAGCTAAGGCTGAACATCCAAGGCTTTAAACAAGAGGATGATGAATCCCTTTTAATGCCTGGGAGAGATACAGAGGGATGCTAAGGAAAGGCCCCTCTGAAATGTTTTCAGAATGGGTGCAATTAGACATCTTCTACTATGGGATTACAGAAGGAGCTCAGATGTCCCTAGACCACTCAACTAGTGGATCTATACACATGAGGAAAACTATTGAAGAGGCTCAAGAGCTTATTGATATAGTTGCTAGAAACCAGCATCTGTACATAAGTAATGGGTCCTCCGTAAAAGAAGAAGCCAAAGCAGTGTGTGCTGAACTTGGTCCTCTAGAACAAGTTGCTGAACTCAATCAACAATTGTGCTTTCTAACAAAACAGCTAGCAAAATTCAAGGAGATGCTACAAGACACTAAAAACGCTAATAAAAATATGGAGGCATAATTGAATCAGACAAAACAGCAGTTATCAAAGCAGATAACAGAAGAGTGCCAGGCAGTTCAATTAAGAAGTGGGAAAACATTAAATACCTCACTTCAGAGCAGCAGAAAGCTAAGGAAAGAACAACTGACAGAGGATGAGCAAAATATTATCCAAAATCCCTCTGAGGATTGTAAAAGCCCAGAGAGGAACAATTCTGGCGTTCAAATGCCAGAAACAGGCAAGGAGCAGGCGTCAAACGCCCAATGGAAGCTCAGTTCTGGCGTTCAAACACCAGAAACAGGTAAGAAGCTGGCGTCCAACGCCAATCAAGCTTCTAACCCTGGCATCTAAATGCCAGTGAGGGATCAGATACACCCAAGTGCTGATAGCAATCCCTCTAAAAGGGCTTCTCCAACCACCTCTGTAGGAAATAAACCTGCAGCAACTAAGGTTGAGGAATACAAAGCCAAGATGCCTTATCCTCAAAAACTCTGCCAAGAGGAGCAGGAAAAGCAATTTGCCCACTTTGCAGACTATCTCAGGACTCTGAAATAAAGATTTCGTTTGCAGAGGTACTTGAGCAAATACCCTCTTATGCCAAGTTCATGAAAGAGATCTTGAGTCATAAGAAGGATTGGAGAGAAACTGAAAGAGTTCTCCTTACTGAAGAATGCAGTGCAGTCATTCTGAAAAGCTTCCCAGAAAAGCTTAAAGATCGCAGGAGCTTTATGATACCATGCATATTAGAGGATAATTGCACCAAGACAGATTTATGTGATCTTGGGGCAAGCATCAACCTAATACCTGCATCCACTATCAGAAAGCTTGGTTTAACTCAAGAAGTCAAACCAACCCGGATATGTCTCCAACTTGCTGATGGCTCCATTAAATACCCATCAGGCGTGATTGAAGACATGATTGTCAGGGTTAGGCCATTCGCCTTCCCCACTGACTTTGTAGTGCTGGAAATGGAGGAGCACAAGAGTGCTACTCTCATTCTAGGAAGACCTTTCCTAGCAACTGGACGAACTCTCAATGATGTCCAAAAGGGGGAAGTAACCCTGAATGTCAATGAGGATGAGTTTAAGTTGAATGCTGTCAAAGCCATGCAGCATCCAGACACACCAAAAGACTGCATGAAAGTTGATCTTATTGACTCTTTAGTATAGGAGATCAACATGACTGAGAGTCTCGAATCTGAGCTGAAAGACATCTTTAAAGATGTTCAGCCTGATCTGGAGGATTCAGAGGAATTGAAAGAGCCCCTGAAATTTCCTCAGGAAGAGGAAAAACCTACTAAACCTGAGCTCAAACCATTACCACCATCCCTGAAATATGCATTTCTGGGAGAAGGTGACACTTTTTCGGTGATCATAAGCTCTGCTTTAAATCCCCCGGAAGAGAAAGCGCTACTTCAAGTGCTAAGGACACACAAGACAGATCTTGGGTGGTCCATAAGTGATCTTAAGAGCATCAACCCAGCAAGATGCATGCAAAAGATCCTATTGGAGGACGATGCTAAGCCAGTGGTTCAACCACAGAGGCGGCTAAATCCAGCCATGAAGGAAGTGGTGCAGAAAGAAGTTACCAAGTTACTGGAGGTTGGGATTATTTATCCTATTTCTGATAGTCCCTGGGTGAGCCCTGTCCAAGTTGTCCCTAAAAAGGGAGGCATGACAGTGGTTCATAATGAAAAAAATGAACTGGTCCCTACAAGAACAGTTACAGGGTGGCGCATGTGTATTGACTATAGAAGGCTCAATACAGCCACCAGAAGGAATCATTTTCCTTTACCATTCATATACCAGATGCTAGAAAGACTAGCAGATCATGATTATTACTACTTTTTGGATGGCTATTCAGGCTACAACTAAATTGTAGTAGATCCCAGGATCAAGAGAAAACAACATTCACATGTCCATCTGGAGTATTTGCCTATAGAAGGATGCCATTTGGGCTATGTAATGCACCTGCAACCTTTCAGAGATGCATGCTCTCTATTTTCTCTGATATGGTGGAAAAATTTCTGGAAGTATTCATGGATGACCTCTCAGTATATGGAGACTCATCCAGCTCCTGTCTTGATCACCTGACACTGGTTCTGAAAAGATGCCAAGAGACTAACCTGGTTTTAAACTGGAAAAAATGTCACTTTATGGTGACTGAAGGGATTATCCTTGGGCACAAGATTTCGAATAAGGGAATAGAGGTGGATCAAGCTAAGGTAGAGATAATTGAAAAATTACCACCACCTGCCAATGTTAAGGCAATCAGAAGCTTTCTGGGGCATGCAGGATTCTATAGGAGGTTTATAAAGGATTTTTTTCAAAAATTGCAAAACCTTTGAGCAACCTGCTGGCTGCTGACACGCCATTTGTGTTTGACACAGAGTATCTACAGGCATTTAAAACTCTGAAAGCTAGGCTGGTCACAACACCAGTTATTTCTGCACCAGACTGGACATTACCATTCAAATTAATGTGTGATGCCAGTGACCATGCCATTGGTGCAGTATTGAGGCAGAGGCATGACAATCTTCTGCATGTCATTTATTATGCTAGCCGTGTTTTAAATGATACCCAGAAAAATTACACAACCACAGAAAAAGAATTTCTTGCAGTGGTTTATGCTATTGACAAGTTTAGATCATACTTAGTAGGATCAAAAGTGATTGTGTACACTGACCATGCTGCTCTTAAATATCTACTTACAAAGCAGGATTCAAAACCCAGGCTCATAAGATGGGTGTTACTTCTGCAAGAGTTTGATATTAAAATAAGAGACAGAAAAGGGACAGAAAACCAAGTGGCTGATCATCTGTCCCGGATAGAACCAGTAGAAGGGGCATCCTTTCCTTCTATTGAGATCTCTGAAACCTTTCCGGATGAGCATTTGTTTGCCATTCAGGAAACACTATAGTTTGCAGACATTGCAAACTATAAAGCTGCAAGGTTCATACCCAGGGAGTACAGCAGGCAACAAAAGAAAAAATTAATTACTGATGCAAAGTACTACTTGTGGGGTGAACCCTATCTCTTTAAGAGATGTGCAGACGGAATAATCAGTAGGTGTGTGCCTAGAAAAGAAGCACAGAAGATCTTATGTCATTGCCATGGATCACAATATGGAGGCCACTTCGGAGGTGAGCGAACAGCCACTAAGGTCCTCCAATGTGGCTTCTACTGGCCTACCCTCTATAGAGATTCCCGAGAGTTTGTACGTAATTGTGACAGTTGCCAGAGAGCTGGTAATCTGCCTCATGCTTACGCCATGCCTCAACAAGGAATCTTGGAGATTGAGTTGTTTGATGTATGGGGTATTGATTTCATGGGGCCTTTCCCACCATCATACTCAAACACTTATATTCTGGTGGCAGTCGACTATGTATCCAAATGGGTTGAGGCCATTGCCACACCCACTAATGATACTAGGACAATGCTGAAGTTCCTTCAAAAACATATCTTCAGTAGGTTTGGTGTCCCTAGAGCACTAATCAGTGATGGGAGCACTCACTTCTGCAATAAACAGCTTTACTCTGCTATGGTCCAGTACGAAATTAGCCACAAGGTGGCAACTCCATATCATCCATAGACAAACGGGCAAGCTGAAGTCTCTAATAGAGAACTAAAAAGAATCTTGGAATGGACTGTAAGTACCCGTAGACAGGATTGGGCGAGAAGCTTGGATGTTGCTCTGTGGGCTTACAGAACAGCATTCAAGACACCTATAGGGACCTCTCCATACCAGCTTGTGTATGGTAAGGCCTGTCATCTGCCCGTAGAACTGGAACATAAGGCCTACTGGGCAACCAGATTCCTAAACTTTGATGCCAAATTAGCTGGAGAAAAAAGATTACTCCAGCTAAATGAGCTAGAGGAATTCAGACTCACTACTTTCGAAAATGCCAAGCTTTACAAAGAGAAAGCAAAAAGGTGGCATGATAGAAAGCTGTCATCTAGAGTCTTTGAACCAGGACAGAAGGTTCTGCTGTTTAACTCTAGGCTCAGGCTATTCCCCGAGAAACTAAAATCCCGGTGGAGGGGACCATATGTGATTACAAGTGTGTCACCATATGGATATGTGGAGCTTCAAGACATTGATTCTAATAAGAAGTTCATTGTTAATGGACAGCGAATCAAGCATTATCTTGAAGGCAATGTTGAGCAAGAATGCTCAAGGTTGAAGCTAGATTAAAAGCTCAGCAAGGTCCAGCTAAAGACAATAAAGAAGCGCTTGCTGGGAGGCAACCAAGCCATTAGCAAAACTTTTTCTGTTATTTTATTTTATTCCATTCTTCATTTTATTTATTTTTTAAATTATACAAGTTCAATATTAATAATCTTCAAGGTAAAAAATCAATTGCATAAGTTCACAAGGTTACAGAAGGATTCAGAGCACAAAACAGGGAAAAGGAGCTCACTGGCAAGAAAACGCTAGTAAAAGGTACAATTGGGCGTTAAACGCCCAAAAGAAGCATCTACTGGGCGTTTAACGCCAGTAATGATACCTTTCTGGGCGTTAAACGCCAGAATGGGTACCAATCTGGGTGTTTAATGCCATACTTGCAGCGTCCTGGGCGTTCAGGAAAAACGCCCAGTGACAAAGGGATTCTGGCGTTTAACGCCAGCCAGAAGCAACAACTGGGCGTTAAACGCCCAAAAGAAGCTACAGAGGGGCGTTAAATGGCCAAAACATGCAGCAGTTGGGCGTTTAACGCCAGGATTGTGGAGGGCAGAAAGTTTTTGTTCCCAACATGATTTTTTTTTAAATTTTCATATTTCAAACCATTTTTCTTGCATAAACATGTTCCATACTTTCTTTTTTCAAACTTTTTTTTCAAAAATTTTTTAAAAAATATCTTACTCCTAAAATTAAATTTTTCTCAATTCTTCTCCAACCTCTTCTCAAATCTTTTTCAAAACAAATCCATCTTTTTGAAATTTTTTTTTTCAAACTCATCAAAATCTTTTCAAATCTTCACAAAATTTTTAGAACAAATCTATCTTTTTCAAATATCTTTCATATATTTTCAATTTCAAATTACATCTTTTCCTATCTTACTTATCTTTTCCAAATCACATTTTCTATCATATCTTTTTAAAAGATTTTCGAAAACCCATCCCCCTTCCCTTTAAATCCTCGTTCGGCCTCCCCCTCTCTTCCACAATTCAAACTTGGCTCTCACTCTATCCCTCTCCTTTCTTTTCTTTTACTTGAGGACAAGCAAACCTCTAAGTTTGGTGTGTCTATCCGTGATCACTAAGCCAATACCCACCAAGATCATGGCTTCTAAGGGAAAATAAACTAACTCAAGAGGCAAGAAAGAGAATATTCCAAAACCACTTTGGAATCAAGGGAAGTTCTTAACCAAAGAATATTTAGACCATTACTACAAAATAATGGGTCTAAGGTCAGTGATCCCGAAAGTTAAATTCGATCTGAAAGAAGACGAATATCTGGAGATCCAAGAGCAAATTCGAAACAGGAGCTGGGAGGTCCTAGCTAATCCTGAAATAAAGGTGGGAAGAAACATGGTTCAGGAATTCTACTCTAATCTGTGGCAAACAGACAGGCAGAGAATAGCTGGAACCGCATTCTATGACTATCGAACTCTGGTCAGAGGGAAGATTGTTCGCACCCATCCTGACAAAATAAGGGAGATCTTCAAGCTGCCTCAACTGCAAGATGACCCAGACTCCTTTAATAGGAGAATGATGAGACCAAATCAGAGCTTGGACAAAATCCTAGAGGACATATGCCTCCCTGGAGCCAAATGGATAACCAACACAAAGGGTGTCCCAAACCAACTCAAAAGAGGAGATCTCAAACCAGTCGCCAGAGGCTGGCTGGACTTTATTAGGCACTCTATACTGCCCACTAGCAACCGCTCTGAAGTCACCATCAAAAGAGCAGTGATGATCCATTGCATTATGCTGGAAAAAGAAGTGGAAGTTCATCAGCTGATTTCTTGTGAGCTTTACAAAATTACAAACAAGAACTCCAAAGATGCCAAATTGGCTTATCCAAGCTTGATCTCCCTGTTATGTAAAGATGCTGGAGTAAAGATGGGAGTAGATGAGTATATTTCAGTTGAGCAACCAATCACCAAAAATTCAATTGAAGGACAAGTGCAGGACGATCCCATCAAGAGGAGAGCACACAGGAGTTCCTCCCGAAAATTCCTCAATTTGAATACTGGGGGCGCCTAGAAGCATCTATCACCAAGTTGCAAGAAGCTATGGATCAACTGAAGGAAGAACAGCAAAATCAAAACAGCATGCTCTGCAAGCTGCTTAGGGAACAAGAAGAGCAAGGGCGTGAACTGAAAGAACTGAAGCGCCAGAAGCTATCTCTTGAAGGGCCAAGCACTCCACAGACTAAAGAGGCATCTACCTCCCAATGCAAAGGTTGTTGAGTCCTAACTCTGTGATAACCTTTTATCTATTTTAAGAGTATATGAGTATTAGAATTAGAGTCATTTGTCTTTATGTCTTTAATTTCTTTTCTTTTATTGCTAAGTGTCTGATTTTATGCCTAATTTATATTATCTCCATTAAATAATAAATAAAGATTAGAGTCTATGCCTTAAAGTTATGAACATCCTATGAATCCATCACCTTTCGTAAATGAAAAAATCTTTTAATTACAAAAGGACAAGAAGTACAGGGTTTCGAATTCATCCTTGAAACTAGTTTAATTATTTTGATGTGTGACAATACTTTTTGTTTTCTGAATGAATGCTTGAACAATGCATATGTCTTTTGATATTGTGGTTTATGAATGTTAAATATGTTGGCTCTTGAAAGAATGATGAAAAGGAGAAATGTTATTGATAATATGAAAAATCATAAAATTGATTCTTGAAGCAAGAAAAAGTAGTGAATACAAAAGCTTGCGAAAAAAATATGTGCAAAAAAAAACAAAAGGAAAGAAAAAAAAAGCAAGCAGAAAAAGCCAAAAGCTCTTTAAACCAAAAGGCAAGAGCAAAAAGCCAAGAGCCCTTAAAACCAAAAGGCAAGGGTAATAAAAAGGATCCAATGCTTTGAGTATCAGCGGATAGGAGGGCCTAAAGGAATAAAATCCTGGCCTAAGCGGCTAAACCAAGCTGTCCCTAACCATGTGCTTGTGGCGTGAAGGTGTCAAGTGAAAACTTGAGACTGAGCGGTTAAAGTCGAGGTCCAAAGCAAAGACAGAGTGTGCTTAAGAACCCTGGACACCTCTAATTGGGGACTCTAGCAAAGCTGAGTCACAATCTGAAAAGGTTCACCCAGTTATGTGTCTCTGGCATTTATGTATCCGGTGGTAATACTGGAAAACAAAGTGCTTAGGGCCACGGCCAAGACTCATAAAGTAGCTGTGTTCAAGAATCAACATACGGAACTAGGAGAATCAATAACACTATCTGAATTCTATGTTCCTATAGATGCCAATCATTCTGAACTTCAAAGGATAAAGTGAGATGCCAAAACTATTCAAGAGGCAAAAAGCTACAAGTCCCGCTCATCTGATTGGAGCTAAGTTTCATTGATATTTTGGAATTCATAGTATATTCTCTTATTTTTATCCTATTTGATTTTCAGTTGCTTGGGGACAAGCAACTGTTTAAGTTTGGTGTTGTGATGAGCGGATAATTTATGCGCTTTTTAGCATTGTTTATACATAGTTTTCAGTATGATTTAGTTAGTTTTTAGTATATTTTTATTAGTTTTTAAATAAAAATCACATTTCTAGACTTTACTATGAGTTTTTGTGTTTTTCTACGATTTCAAGTAATTTCTGGCTGAAATTAAGGGACCTGAGCAAATTCTGATTCAGAGGCTGAAAGAGGACTGCAGATGCTGTTGGATTCTGACCTCCCTGCACTCGAAATAGATTTTCTGGAGCTACAAGAGTCGAAATGGCGCGATCTCAATTGCATTAGAAATTAGACATCTAGGGCTTTCCATCAATATATAATAGTCCATACTTTATCCGAGTTTAGAGGACAAAAACTGGCGTTCAACGCTAGTTCTCTGCCCTATTCTGGCGTTAAACGCTAGAAACAGGTTACAAGTTGGAGTTAAATGCCCAAAACAGGTTACAACCTGGCTTTTAATTCCAGAAACAGCCTAGGCATGTGTAAAGCTCAAGTCTCAGCCCCATCACATACCAAGTGGGCCCCAGAAGTGGATTTCTGCACTATCTATCATAGATGACTCATTTTCTGTAAACCTAGGTTACTAGTTTAGTATTTAAACAACTTTTAGAGATTTAATTTTGAACTTCATGACATTTTTAGATCTGAACTTTGTACTCTTTGACGGCATGAGTCTCTAAACTCCATTGTTGGGGGTGAGGAGCTCTGCTGTGTCTCGATGAATTAATGCATTTATTTCTGTTTTCTATTCAAACACGCTTGTTTCTATCTAAGATGTTCATTCCCACTTTAGTATGATGGATGTGATGATCCGTGACATTCATCACCATTCTCAACCTATGAACGTGTGCCTGACAACCACCTCCGTTCTACCTTCGATTGAATGAGTATCTCTTGGATTCCTCAACCAGAATCTTCGTGGTATAAGCTAGAATCCATTGGTAGCATTCTTGAGAATCCAGAAAGTCTAAACCTTGTCTGTGGTATTCCGAGTAGGATTCAGGGATTGAATGACTGTGACGAGCTTCAAACTCACTAGGGTTGGGCGTAGTGACAGACGCAAAAGGATCAATGGATCCTATTCCAGCATGAGTGAGAATCGACAGATGATTAGCCGTGCGGTGACAGTGCACCTGGACCATTTTTACTGAGAGGACAGATGGTAGCCATTGACAACGGTGATCCACCAACACACAACTTGCCATAGGAGGAACCTTGCGTGCGTGAAGAAGAAGACAGTGGGAAGCAGAGATTCAGAAGACAAAGCATCTCCAACACTCCAACACATTCTCCATTACTGCATACAAGTACTATTTAATTTATGCTTTTTACTCTTCATAAATATAATCACTCTTATTATTGATCTTCTGACTAAGAATTACAAAATAACCATAGCTTGCTTCAAGCCGACAATCTCCGTGGGATCGATCCTTACTCACGTAAGGTATTACTTGGACGACCCAGTGCACTTGCTGGTTAGTTGTGCGAAATTGCAAGAGTGTGATTGTGATTTCGTGCACCAGACTACTTGGTTAGGGTGGTGACTTCTTTTCAAAGAAAATGTATTTTCAGGGTACCCTACCAATTTTGAAATGAAAATTTTTGCGATAAACTTGCTTGAAGAGTGTATTTTGGAACATAGTGATTGAGCTAAGAACACAAGCATGTGAGTTTTGAGCCTTATTGTGTGGTTATATCTTCTAACCACTTATCCCCATTCTTGTGTGCATTATTCTCTCTCTATGATTGCAATCCTTGCTTTGTCTGATTCTATATATCCATTACTTTGTGTATGAATGCATCTACATGATTGAGGCCATCATTTCAATAGTCACTTTTCCCAAACGGCAGTAACCATTTTATCTACCATTGCTAACCAATTTTGAGCCCATGTTAAACCCTTTTTGTTCTTAAATGGAGCACATCAACACCCCTAAGTGAAAAACAATGAATGTCCCTGGATTTGGATCCTTGATTAGCTTAGGTGAGTAAGGGTGTTTATTATTCAATTGGGAGGGTGTACTTGGGAACTCAGGTAGATGTAAAGGTGTGTCTTTGTATTTGTAATTGAAAATTTTGGGAATTGGGAACATACTCATGTATTGAATGATTGAACCCAATGCATTAACACTTTTGTACATGAAACCCCAAAAAGGGGACAACCAAAGAAAAAAAAATAAATAATAGAAAAAATAGTATGTGAGAATAAAGAAAAAGAAATAGAAAAATAAAAGAAACAAAAATATGGAAAAAGAAAGTAATAAAAAGGGGACGGAAATGCCCCAAGGTAAAGTAACAATAACAATGCATATGGAATGTGAACTAAAGAGAACGCATGAGTATATGAACAGTGAAACCCATGGGTAGCTACACATTTTATTAGAATTGTATAGGTTGTTTTATGTGTTTGGTGAGGTCTTAGGTTAATCAAGGATTCAAATTTCAAGCTCACTTGACCATATAACATCCCTACCTTTACCCTAGCTCCATTATAACCTATGAACAAGACCTTATGATACTTGTATGAATGCATTGAGTAATTATTGATTGTTAGATGAAAAATAAATCTTGGAAAGCATGATTAGGAGAGGATTGAGTGACAAACCCTATACACTCTAGCGAATAGAGCGGATACACTTCCGGTGAGGGTTCGATGCTCAACCCCTTGTTCCCAGCTTTCACAAGCGTTCATCTCGCAAGTTATGTGCACTTCATATTGATGTTCAAATTCGTAGGATTCATGGACTACATGTCACTTTAACCCTATAGCCTCATATGTGTTCTTGGAGGATAGATTTACCCTTGACTAAGTAGATAGATGCCTTTACATTAGTTGCATGCATTCATTTAGGTGATTTGCACTTCATGAACCCTTTCTTCCCATGGACTTTGGTCTTTTTATTTTTAGCATGAGGACATGCTTGGTTTAAGTGTGGGGAGGTTTGATAAACCCTAATTTTTTGGTTTATCTTGTGCTTATTTTGAGGGATTTTATCACCTTTTTCCACATTTATTCAATGAAATAGCATGGTTTTGTGTTCTCTTCCTAATATTGCCTCATGATGGAAAACATGCTTCTTTTGCCTTAAAATTGCCATATTTTGGTCCTCTTTTATTTACCATTCGATGCCGTGATATGTTTGTTGAGTCATTTCAGAATCTATAGGGCAAGAATGGCCTAGAAGAGAGAAAGGAAGCATGCACAAGTGGAAGGATGATGAGCGGATATTTTATACGATTTTTGAGGGTAATTTCATGTAGCTTTTAGTATATTTTTATTAGTTTCTAGGAAAAATTCATATTTCTAGACTTTATTATGAGTTTGTGTATTTTTTTGTGATTTCAAGTATTTTCTGGCTGAAATTGAGGGAGCTGAGCAAAAATCTGATTCAGGCTGAAAAAGGACTGCAGATGCTGTTAGATTCTGACCTCCCTACACTCAAAATGGATTTTTTGGAGCTACAGGAGTCCAAATGGCACGCTCTCAATTGCGTTGGAAAGTAGACATCCAGGGCTTTCCAGTAATATATAATAGTCCATACTTTTCTCAAGGATAAATGACGTAAACTGGCATTCAACGCTAGTTCCATGTTGTATTCTGGCGTTAAACGCCAGAAACAGGTTACAAGTTGGAGTTAAACGCCAGAAACAGGTTACAAGTTGGAGTTCCATGTTGCATTCTGGCATTAAATTCCATAAACAAGGGCATCACCATTGTCAATGGCTACTGTTGAGCGGATAATTTATACGCTTTTTGGCATTGTTTTTAGTATGTTTTTAGTAGGATCTAGTTACTTTTAAGGATGTTTTCATTAGTTTTTATGTTAAATTCACATTTCTGGACTTCACTTTGAGTTTGTGTGTTTTTCTGTGATTTCAGGTATTTTCTGGCTGAAATTGAAGGACTTGAGCAAAAATCAGATTCAGAGGTTGAAGAAGGAATGCTGATGCTGTTGGATTCTGACCTCCCTGCACACAAAGTGGATTTTTTGGAGCTACAGAACTCAAAATGGCGCGCTTCCAATTGCGTTGGAAAGTAGACATCCAGGGCTTTCCAGAAATATATAATAGTTTATACTTTCACCACGTTTAGATGACGTAAAAGGGCGTTGAACGTCAGTTCTACGCTGCAGCCTAGAGTTAAACGCCAGAAACACGTTACGAACCAGAGTTGAATGCCAGAAACATGTCACAACCTGGCGTTCAACTCCAGAAAGAGCCTCTACACGTGTAACATTCAAGCTCAGCCCAAGCACACACCAAGTGGGCCCCAGAAGTGGATTTATGCATCAATTACTTACTTCTGTAAACCCTAGTAACTAGTTTAGTATAAATAGGACTTTTTACTATTGTATTAGACATCCTGGATTGTATTTTTGATCCTGTGATCACATTTTGGGGGCTGGCCATTCGGCCATGCCTGGACCTTTCACTTATGTATTTTCAACGGTAGAGTTTCTACACTCCATAGATTAAGGTGTGGAGCTCTGCTGTTCCTCATGAATTAATGCAAAGTACTACTGTTTTTCTATTCAATTCAACTTATTCCGCTTCTAAGATATTCATTCGCACTTCAACATAAATGTGATGAATGTGACAATCATCATCATTCCCCTACGAACGCGTGCCTGACAACCACTTCTGTTCCACCTTAGATTGGATGATTATCTCTTGGATCTCTTAATCAGAATCTTCGTGGTGTAAGCTAGATTGATGGCAGCATTCATGAGAATCCGGAAAGTCTAAACCTTGTCTGTGGTATTCCGAGTAGGATTCTGGGATTAAATGACTGTGACAAACTTCAAACTCGCGAGTGCTGGGCGTAGTGACAGACGCAAAAGGAGGGTGAATCCTATTCCAGTATGATCGAGAACCTCAAATCATTAGCCGTGCTGTGACAGAGCATTTGGACCATTTTCACAAGAGGATAGGATGCAGCCATTGACCACGGTGATGCCTCTAGATGATTAGCCATGCAGTGACAGCGCATCGGACCATTTTCACAGAGAGGATGAAAAGTAGCCATTGACAATGGTGATGTCTTTACATAAAGCCAGCCATGGAAAGGAGTAGGATTGATTGGATAAAGACAGCAGGAAAGCAGAAGCTCAGAGGAACGAACACATCTCCATACACTTATCTGAAATTCTCACCAATGATATACATAAGTATTTCTATCTTTATTTTCTGTCTATTTATCATATATTTTCGAAAACTCCATAATCAATTATTATCCGCCTGACTGAGATTTACAAGATGACCATAGCTTGCTTCATACCAACAATCTCCGTGGGATAGACCCTTACTCACGTAAGGTTTTATTACTTGGACGACCCAGTGCACTTGCTGGTTAGTTGTATCGAAGTTGTGAATGAAAAACGATTTATTAAGACATACGTACAGAGTTTTTGGTGCCGTTGCCAGAGATTGTTCGAGTTTGGACAACTGACGGTTCATCTTGTTGC
Organism: Arachis hypogaea; assembly: GCF_003086295.3. Lineage (NCBI taxonomy): Eukaryota > Viridiplantae > Streptophyta > Magnoliopsida > Fabales > Fabaceae > Arachis > Arachis hypogaea. The sequence goes on along the minus strand of NC_092054.1, from coordinate 71,561,878 downwards.
TGAGATTAGGTAATTTTCTTTTTGTTTTATTTTCAAAAAAAAAAAATTTTCAAAAAAAAAAAATTTTTCAAAAATCTTTCAAAAATTCTCATCTGTTTTCGAAAATTATTCTAAAATTCCTTAAGAATGAATTCTAGAGTTTCATGAAGCATGTGAAGCCTGGCTGGCTGTAAAGCCATGTCTAAATTTATCTGGATAGGGGCTTCCAACCATCATCACAAGAGCAAGCTAGCTGTTGCTAATCCACATGCTGCTGTTCCAGATCCAAAAGATTTACATGCTAAAGCTTGACTGGCTATTAAGCCATGTCTAACCCTCAGATTGGAGCTTTAGAATAAGAGTGCAAGATTCCTGGAATTCATATTAAAAATTTTGGAATCCTTATTTTTCTTTTTCACATTAATTTTCGAAAAATATAAAATAAAAATACAAAAAAATCACAAAATCATAAAAAATCAAAAATATTTTATGTTTTTTGTTTGAGTCTTGAGTCAATTTTTAAGTTTCAAAAATCACAAAATCATAAAAAATCAAAAATATCTTGCATTTTTCGAAAAATTCATGCATTCATAGTGTTCTTCATGATCTTCAAGTTGTTCTTGGTAAATCTTCTTGTTTGATCTTGATGTTTTCTTGTTTTGTGTATTTTATTGTTTCTCATGTGCATTTTTGCATCCATAGAGTCTAAGCATCAAAGATTTCTAAGTTTGGTATCTTGCATGTTTTCTTTGCATCAAAAATTTTTCAAAAATATGTTCTTGATGTTCATCATGATCTTCAAAGTGTTCTTAGTGTTCATCTTGACATTCATAGCATTCTTGCATGCATTCATCATTTTGATCTAAAAATTTTCATGCATTGAGTCTTTTTCATGTTTTTCTCTTTCATCATTGAAAATTAAAAAATAAAAAAAAATATCTTCCCCTTTTTCACTCATAAATTTCGAAAATTTGGATTGACTTTTTCAAAAATTTTTTAAAAAATCTAGTTTTTTTTATGAGTCAAATCAAATTTTCAATTTAAAAATCTTATCTTTTTCAAAATCTTTTTCAAAAATCAAATCTTTTTCATTTTTCTTAGTTATTTTCGAAAATTTTAAAAATATTTTTCAAAAATCTTTTTCTTATCTTTATCACATAATTTTCGAAAATAACATCATCAATTAATGTTTTGATTCAAAAATTTCAAGCTTGTTACTTGCCTGTTAAAAAAGATTCAAACTTTAAGTTCTAGAATCATATCTTGTGATTTCTTGTGAATCAAGTCATTAATTGTGATTTTAAAAATCAAATCTTTTTCAAAACTAATTTCAATCATATCTTTTCAAAAATATCTTTTTATCTTATCTATTTCAAAATGATATCTTTTTCAAAAAATTGATTTTAAAATATCTTATCTAACTTCTTATCTTCTTATCTTTTCAAAATTGATTTTCAAATTTGTTTCAACTAACAAACTAACTTTTTGTTTGTTTCTTATCTTTTTCAAAACTACCTAACTAACCCTCTCTCTCTAATTTTCGAAAATATCTCCCTCTTTTTCAAAAATTCTTTTTAATTAAATAGTTGTTTCAATTTTTAATTTTAATTTTAATTTTTTTCTAATTTTCGAAAATCACTAACCACTTTTCAAAATTTTATTTTCGAAAATCCTCTTTCTCTCTCATCTCCTTCTATTTATTTATTCATCTACTAACACTTCATCTCACCCAAATTCGAACCCCCTCTTCCATCTATGTTCGAATTTTCTCTTCTTCCTTTCTTTACATTACATTCTTTTCTTCTTCTACTTACATAAGGGAACCTCTATACTTGGGCAAAAAGGATCCCTATTATTATTATTTTTCTGTTCCCTCTTTTTCATATGAACAGGAGCAAGGACAAGAATATTCTTGCTGAAGCAGATCCAGAACCTAAAAGGACTCTGAAGAGGAAACTAAGAGAAGCTAAATTACAACAATCCAGCAAGCACCTTTCAGAAATTGTCGAACAAGAAGAGGAGATGGCAGCCGAAAATAATAATAATGCAAGGAGGATGCTTGGTGACTTTACTGCACCTAATTCCAATTTACATGGAAGAAGCATCTCCATCCTTACCATTGGAGCAAACAACTTTGAGCTGAAACCTCAATTAGTTTCTCTGATGCAGCAGAACTGCAAGTTTCATGGACTTCCATCTGAAGATCCTTTTTAGAGTGGATGTTCAAACCTTCAGACAGAAAGAAGGTGAATCCCTCTATGAAGCTTGGGAGAGATACAAGCAACTGACCAAAAAGTGTCCTTCTGACATGCTTTCAGAATGGACCATCCTGGATATATTCTATGATGGTCTGTCTGAATTAGCTAAGATGTCATTGGATACTTCTGCAGGTGGATCCATTCACCTAAAAAAATGCCCGCAGAAGCTCAAGAACTCATTGACATGGTTACTAATAACCAGTTCATGTACACTTCTGAGAGGAACCCTGTGAGTAATGGGACGCCTCAGAAGAAGGGAGTTCTTGAAATTGATACTCTGAATGCCATATTGGCTCAGAATAAAATATTGACTCAGCAAGTCAATATGATTTTTCAGAGTCTGAATGGAATGCAAGCTGCATCCAACAGTACTCAAGAGGCATCTTCTGAAGAAGAAGCTTATGATCCTGAGAACCCTGCAATAGCAGAGGTGAATTACATGGGTGAACCATATGAAAATACCTATAATCCATCATGGAGAAATCACCCAAATCTCTCATGGAAGGATCAACAAAAGCCTCAACAAGGCTTTAAAAATGGTGGAAGAAACAGGTTTAGCAATAGCAAGCCTTTTCCATCATCCACTCATCAATAGACAGAGAATTCTGAGCAGAATCTATCTAGCTTAGCAAATTTAGTCTCTGATCTATCTAAGGCCACTGTGAGTTTCATAAATGAAACAAGGTCCTCCATTAGAAATCTGGAAGCAAAAGTGGGCCAGCTGAGTAAAAGGATCACTGAAATCCCTCCTAGTACTCTCCCAAGTAATACAGAAGAAAATCCAAAAGGAGAGTGCAAGGCCATTGACATAACCACCATGGCCGAACCTGTAAGGGAGGTTGAGGACGTGAATCCCAGTGAGGAAGACCTCCTGGGACGTCCAGTGATCAACAAGGAGTTTGCTTCATAGGAACCAAAGGAATCTGAGGCTCATCTAGAGACCATAGAGATTCCATTGAACCTCCTTACGCCCTTCATGAGCTCTGATGAATATTCCTCTTCAAAAGAGAATGAGGAGGTTACTGCTAAAATCTCATTAGAGATGGCAGACAATTCCAGAAAATAGGCTTATGGACAAGTAGAGGACATATTAGTAAAGGTTAATAATGCAAGGAAGATGCTTGGTGACTTTACTGCACCTAATTCCAATTTAGATGGAAGAAGCATCTCCATCCCTACCATTGAAGCAAACAACTTTGAGCTAAAACCTCAATTAGCTTCTCTGATGCAGCAGAACTGCAAGTTTCACGGACTTCCATCTGAAGATCCTTTTTAGTTCTTAACTGAATTTTTGCTGATCTGTGATACTGTTAAGACTAATGGAGTAGATCCTGAAGTCTACAGGCTCATGCATTTCCCTTTTGCTGTAAGAGACAGAGCTAGAGTGTGGTTGGACTCTCAACCCAAAGATAATCTGAACTCTTGGAATAAGCCGGTCACGACTTTCTTAGCCAAGTTTTTTCCTCCTCAAAAGCTGAGCAAGCTTAGAGTGGATGTTCAAACCTTCAGACAGAAAGAAGGTGAATCCCTCTATAAAGCTTGGGAGAGATACAAGCAACTGACCAAAAAGTGTCCTTCTAACATGCTTTCAGAATGGACCATCCTGGATATATTCTATGATGGTCTGTCTGAAATAGCTAAGATGTCATTGGATACTTCTGCAGGTGGATCCATTCACCTAAAGAAAACGCCTGCAGAAGCTCAAGAACTCATTGTCATGGTTGCTAATAACCAGTTCATGTACACTTCTGAGAGGAACCCTGTGAGTAATGGGACGCCTCAAAATAAGAGAGTTCTTGAAATTGATACTCTGAATGCCATATTGGCTAAGAATAAAATATTGACTCAGCAAGTCAATATGATTTCTCAGAGTCTGAATGGAATCCAAGCTGCATCCAACAGTACTCAAGAGGCATCTTCTGAAGAAGAAGCTTATGATCCTGAGAACCCTGCAATAGCAGAGGTGAATTACATGGGTGAACCATATGGAAATACCTATAATCCCTCATGGAGAAATCACCCAAATCTCTCATGGAAGGATCAACAAAAGCCTCAACAAGGCTTTAATAATGGTGGAAGAAACAGGTTTAGCAATAGCAAGCCTTTTCCATCATCCACTCATCAACAGACAGAGAATTCTGAGCAGAATCCATCTAGCTTAGCAAATTTAGTCTCTGATCTATCTAAGGCAACTGTGAGTTTCATGAATGAAACAAGGTCCTCCATTAGAAATTTGGAAGCACAAGTGGGCCAGCTGAGTAAAAGGATCACTGAAATCCCTCCTAGTACTCTCCCAAGTAATACAGAAGAAAATCCAAGAGGAGAGTGCAAGGCCATTGATATAACCACCATGGCCGAACCTGTAAGGGAGGTTGAGGACGTGAATCCCAGTGAGGAAGACCTCCTGGGACGTCCAGTGATCAACAAGGAGTTTCCTTCATAGGAACCAAAGGAATCTGAGGCTCATCTAGAGACCATAGAGATTCCATTGAACCTCCTTACGCCCTTCATGAGCTCTGATGAATATTACTCTTCAAAAGAGAATGAGGAGGTTACTGAAGAGCAAGTTGCCAAGTTCCTTGGTGCAATCATGAAGCTGAATGCCAATTTATTTGGTAATGAGACTTGGGAGATGAACCTCCCCTGTTCACCAATGAACTAAATGCATTGGATCAACTGAGATTGCCTCAGAAGAAACAGGATCCTGGAAAATTCCTAATACCTTGTACCATAGGCACCATGACCTTTGAGAAGGCTCTGTGTGACCTTGGGTCAGGAATAAACCTCATGCCACTATCTGTAATGGAGAAACTAGGAATCTTTGAGGTAAAAACTGCTAAAATCTCATTAGAGATGGCAGACAATTCCAGAAAACAGGCTTATGGACAAGTAGAGGACATATTAGTAAAGGTTAATAATGCAAGGAAGATGCTTGGTGACTTTACTGCACCTAATTCCAATTTAGATGGAAGAAGCATCTCCATCCCTACCATTGGAGCAAACAACTTTGAGCTAAAACCTCAATTAGTTTCTCTGATGCAGCAGAACTGCAAGTTTCATTGACTTCCATCTGAAGATCCTTTTTAGTTCTTAACTGAATTTTTGCAGATCTGTGATACTGTTAAGACTAATGGAGTAGATCCTGAAGTCTACAGGCTCATGCATTTCCCTTTTGCTGTAAGAGACAGAGCTAGAGTGTGGTTGGACTCTCAACCCAAAGATAGCCTGAACTCTTGGAATAAGCCGGCCACGACATTCTTAGCCAAGTTTTTTCCTCCTCAAAAGCTGAGCAAGCTTAGAGTGGATGTTCAAACCTTCAGACAGAAAGAAGGTGAATCCCTCTATGAAGCTTGGGAGAGATACAAGCAACTGACCAAAAAGTGTCCTTCTAACATGCTTTCAGAATGGACCATCCTGGATATATTCTATGATGGTCTGTCTGAAATAGCTAAGATGTCATTGGATACTTCTGCAGGTGGATCCATTCACCTAAAGAAAACGCCTGCAGAAGCTCAAGAACTCATTGCCATGGTTGCTAATAATCAGTTCATGTACACTTCTGAGAGGAACCCTGTGAGTAATGGGACGCCTCAAAATAAGAGAGTTCTTGAAATTGATACTCTGAATGCCATATTGGCTAAGAATAAAATATTGACTCAGCAAGTCAATATGATTTCTCAGAGTCTGAATGGAATCCAAGCTGCATCCAACAGTACTCAAGAGGCATCTTCTGAAGAAGAAGCTTATGATCCTGAGAACCCTGCAATAGCAGAGGTGAATTACATGGGTGAACCATATGGAAATACCTATAATCCCTCATGGAGAAATCACCCAAATCTCTCATGGAAGGATCAACAAAAGCCTCAACAAGGCTTTAATAATGGTGGAAGAAACAGGTTTAGCAATAGCAAGCCTTTTCCATCATCCACTCATCAACAGACAGAGAATTCTGAGCAGAATCCATCTAGCTTAGCAAATTTAGTCTCTGATCTATCTAAGGCCACTGTGAGTTTCATGAATGAAACAAGGTCCTCCATTAGAAATCTGGAAGCACAAGTGGGCCAGCTGAGTAAAAGGATCACTGAAATCCCTCCTAGTACTCTCCCAAATAATACAGAAGAAAATCCAAGAGGAGAGTGCAAGGCCATTGATATAACCACCATGGCCGAACCTGTAAGGGAGGTTGAGGACGTGAATCCCAGTAAGGAAGACCTCCTGGGACGTCCAGTGATCAACAAGGAGTTTCCTTCATAGGAACCAAAGGAATCTGAGGCTCATCTAGAGACCATAGAGATTCCATTGAACCTCCTTACGCCCTTCATGAGCTCTGATGAATATTACTCTTCAAAAGAGAATGAGGAGGTTACTGAAGAGCAAGTTGCCAAGTTCCTTGGTGCAATCATGAAGCTGAATGCCAATTTATTTGGTAATGAGACTTGGGAGATGAACCTCCCCTGTTCACCAATGAACTAAATGCATTGGATCAACTGAGATTGCCTCAGAAGAAACAGGATCCTGGAAAATTTCTAATACCTTGTACCATAGGCACCATGACCTTTGAGAAGGCTCTATGTGACCTTGGGTCAGGAATAAACCTCATGCCACTATCTGTAATGGAGAAACTGGGAATCTTTGAGGTAAAAACTGCTAAAATCTCATTTGAGATGGCAGACAATTCCAGAAAACAGGCTTATGGACAAGTAGAGGACATATTAGTAAAGGTTAATAATGCAAGGAAGATGCTTGGTGACTTTACTGCACCTAATTCCAATTTAGATGGAAGAAGCATCTCCATCCCTACCATTGGAGCAAACAACTTTGAGCTAAAACCTCAATTAGTTTCTCTGATGCAGCAGAACTGCAAGTTTCATGGACTTCCATCTGAAGATCCTTTTTAGTTCTTAACTGAATTTTTGCAGATCTGTGATACTGTTAAGACTAATGGAGTAGATCCTGAAGTCTACAGGCTCATGCATTTCCCTTTTGCTGTAAGAGACAGAGCTAGAGTGTGGTTGGACTCTCAACCCAAAGATAGCCTGAACTCTTGGAATAAGCCGGTCACGACTTTCTTAGCCAAGTTTTTTCCTCCTCAAAAGCTGAGCAAGCTTAGAGTGGATGTTCAAACCTTCAGACAGAAAGAAGGTGAATCCCTCTATGAAGCTTGGGAGAGATACAAGCAACTGACCAAAAAGTGTCCTTCTAACATGCTTTCAGAATGGACCATCCTGGATATATTCTATGCTGGTCTGTCTGAAATAGCTAAGATGTCATTGGATACTTCTGCAGGTGGATCCATTCACCTAAAGAAAATGCCTGCAGAAGCTCAAGAACTCATTGTCATGGTTGCTAATAACCAGTTCATGTACACTTCTGAGAGGAACCCTGTGAGTAATGGGACGCCTCAAAATAAGAGAGTTCTTGAAATTGATACTCTGAATGCCATATTGGCTAAGAATAAAATATTGACTCAGCAAGTCAATATGATTTCTCAGAGTCTGAATGGAATCCAAGCTGCATCCAACAGTACTCAAGAGGCATCTTCTGAAGAAGAAGCTTATGATCCTGAGAACCCTGCAATAGCAGAGGTGAATTACATGGGTGAACCATATGGAAATACCTATAATCCCTCATGGAGAAATCACCCAAATCTCTTATGGAAGGATCAACAAAAGCCTCAACAAGGCTTTAATAATGGTGGAAGAAACAGGTTTAGCAATAGCAAGCCTTTTCCATCATCCACTCATCAACAGACAGAGAATTCTGAGTAGAATCCATCTAGCTTAGCAAATTTAGTCTCTGATCTATCTAAGGCCACTGTGAGTTTCATGAATGAAACAGGGTCCTCCATTAGAAATCTGGAAGCACAAGTGGGCCAGCTGAGTAAAAGGATCACTGAAATCCCTCCTAGTACTCTCCCAAGTAATACAGAAGAAAATCCAAGAGGAGAGTGCAAGGCCATTGATATAACCACCATGGCAGAACCTGTAAGGGAGGTTGAGGACGTGAATCCCAGTGAGGAAGACCTCCTGGGACGTCCAGTGATCAACAAGGAGTTTCCTTCATAGGAACCAAAGGAATCTGAGGCTCATCTAGAGACCATAGAGATTCCATTGAACCTCCTTACGCCCTTCATGAGCTCTGATGAATATTACTCTTCAAAAGAGAATGAGGAGGTTACTGAAGAGCAAGTTGCCAAGTTCCTTGGTGCAATCATGAAGCTGAATGCCAATTTATTTGGTAATGAGACTTGGGAGATGAACCTCCCCTGTTCACCAATGAACTAAATGCATTGGATCAACTGAGATTGCCTCAGAAGAAACAGGATCCTGGAAAATTCCTAATACCTTGTACCATAGGCACCATGACCTTTGAGAAGGCTCTATGTGACCTTGGGTCAGGAATAAACCTCATGCCACTATCTGTAATGGAGAAACTGGGAATCTTTGAGTTAAAAACTGCTAAAATCTCATTAGAGATGGCAGACAATTCCAGAAAACAGGCTTATGGACAAGTAGAGGACATATTAGTAAAGGTTAATAATGCAAGGAAGATGCTTGGTGACTTTACTGCACCTAATTCCAATTTAGATGGAAGAAGCATCTCCATCCCTACCATTGGAGCAAACAACTTTGAGCTAAAACCTCAATTAGTTTCTCTGATGCAGCAGAACTGCAAGTTTCATGGACTTCCATCTGAAGATCCTTTTTAGTTCTTAACTGAATTTTTGCAGATCTGTGATACTGTTAAGACTAATGGAGTAGATCCTGAAGTCTACAGGCTCATGCATTTCCCTTTTGCTGTAAGAGACAGAGCTAGAGTGTGGTTAGACTCTCAACCCAAAGATAGCCTGAACTCTTGGAATAAGCCAGTCACGACTTTCTTAGCCAAGTTTTTTCCTCCTCAAAAGCTGAGCAAGCTTAGAGTGGATGTTCAAACCTTCAGACAGAAAGAAGGTGAATCCCTCTATGAAGCTTGGGAGAGATACAAGCAACTGACCAAAAAGTGTGCTTCTAACATGCTTTCAGAATGGACCATCCTGGATATATTCTATGATGGTCTGTCTGAAATAGCTAAGATGTCATTGGATACTTCTGCAGGTGGATCCTTTCACCTAAAGAAAATGCCTGCAGAAGCTCAAGAACTCATTGTCATGGTTGCTAATAACCAGTTCATGTACACTTCTGAGAGGAACCCTGTGAGTAATGGGACGCCTCAAAATAAGAGAGTTCTTGAAATTGATACTCTGAATGCCATATTGGCTAAGAATAAAATATTGACTCAGCAAGTCAATATGATTTCTCAGAGTCTGAATGGAATCCAAGCTGCATCCAACAATACTCAAGAGGCATCTTCTGAAGAAGAAGCTTATGATCCTGAGAACCCTGCAATAGCAGAGGTGAATTACATGGGTGAACCATATGGAAATACCTATAATCCCTCATGGAGAAATCACCCAAATCTCTCATGGAAGGATCAACAAAAGCCTCAACAAGGCTTTAATAATGGTGGAAGAAACAGGTTTAGCAATAGCAAGCCTTTTCCATCATCCACTCATCAACAGACAGAGAATTCTGAGCAGAATCCATCTAGCTTAGCAAATTTAGTCTCTGATCTATCTAACGCCACTGTGAGTTTCATGAATGAAACAAGGTCCTCCATTAGAAATCTGGAAGCACAAGTGGGCCAGCTGAGTAAAAGGATCACTGAAATCCCTCCTAGTACTCTCCCATGTAATACAGAAGAAAATCCAAGAGGAGAGTGCAAGGCCATTGATATAACCACCATGGCCGAACATGTAAGGGAGGTTGAGGACGTGAATCCCAGTGAGGAAGACCTCCTGGGACGTCCAGTGATCAACAAGGAGTTTCCTTCATAGGAACCAAAGGAATCTGAGGCTCATCTAGAGACCATAGAGATTCCATTGAACCTCCTTACGCCCTTCATGAGCTCTGATGAATATTACTCTTCAAAAGAGAATGAGGAGGTTACTGAAGAGCAAGTTGCCAAGTTCCTTGGTGCAATCATGAAGCTGAATGCCAATTTATTTGGTAATGAGACTTGGGAGATGAACCTCCCCTGTTCACCAATGAACTAAATGCATTGGATCAACTGAGATTTCCTCAGAAGAATCAGGATCCTGGAAAATTCCTAATACCTTGTACCATAGGCACCATGACCTTTGAGAAGGCTCTATGTGACCTTGGGTCAGGAATAAACCTCATTCCACTATCTGTAATGGAGAAACTGGGAATCTTTGAGGTAAAAACTGCTAAAATCTCATTAGAGATGGCAGACAATTCCAGAAAACAGGCTTATGGACAAGTAGAGGACATATTAGTAAAGGTTAATAATGCAAGGAAGATGCTTGGTGACTTTACTGCACCTAATTCCAATTTACATGGAAGAAGCATCTCCATCCCTACCATTGGAGCAAACAACTTTGAGCTAAAACCTCAATTAGTTTCTCTGATGCAGCAGAACTGCAAGTTTCATGGACTTCCATATAAAGATCCTTTTTAGTTCTTAACTGAATTTTTGCAGATCTGTGATACTGTTAAGACTAATGGAGTAGATCCTGAAGTCTACAGGCTCATGCATTTCCCTTTTGCTGTAAGAGACAGAGCTAGAGTGTGGTTGGACTCTCAACCCAAAGATAGCCTGGACTCTTGGAATAAGCTGGTCACGACTTTCTTAGCCAAGTTTTTTCCTCCTCAAAAGCTGAGCAAGCTTAGAGTGGATGTTCAAACCTTCAGACAGAAAGAAGGTGAATCCCTCTATGAAGCTTGGGAGAGATACAAGCAACTGACCAAAAAGTGTCCTTCTAACATGCTTTCAGAATGGACCATCCTGGATATATTCTATGATGGTCTGTCTGAATTAGCTAAGATGTCATTGGATACTTCTGCAGGTGGATCCATTCACCTAAAGAAAACGCCTGCAGAACCTCAAGAACTCATTGTCATGGTTGCTAATAACCAGCTCATGTACACTTCTGAGAGGAACCCTGTGAGTAATGGGACGCCTCAAAATAAGGGAGTTCTTGAAATTGATACTCTGAATGCCATATTGGCTAAGAATAAAATATTGACTTAGCAAGTCAATATGATTTCTCAGAGTCTGAATGGAATCCAAGCTGCATCCAACAGTACTCAAGAGGCATCTTCTGAAGAAGAAGCTTATGATCCTGAGAACCCTGCAATACCAGAGGTGAATTACATGGGTGAACCATATGGAAACACCTATAATCCCTCATGGAGAAATCACCCAAATCTCTCATGGAAGGATCAACAAAAGCCTCAACAACGCTTTAATAATGGTGGAAGAAACAGGTTTAGCAATAGCAAGCCTTTTCCATCATCCACTCATCAACAGACAGAGAATTCTGAGCAGAATCCATCTAGCTTAGCAAATTTAGTCTCTGATCTATCTAAGGCCACTGTGAGTTTCATGAATGAAACAAGGTCCTCCATTAGAAATCTGGAAGCACAAGTGGGCCAGCTGAGTAAAAGGATCACTGAAATCCCTCATAGTACTCTCCCAAGTAATACAGAAGAAAATCCAAAAGGAGAGTGCAAGGCCATTGACATAACCACCATGGCCGAACCTGTAAGGGAGGTTGAGGACGTGAATCCCAGTGAGGAAGACCTCCTGGGACGTCCAGTGATCAACAAGGAGTTTCCTTCTGAGGAACCAAAGGAATCTGAGGCTCATCCAGAGACCATAGAGATTCCATTGAACCTCTTTATGCCCTTCATGAGCTTTGATGAATATTCCTCTTCAAAAGAGAATGAGGAGGTTACTGAAGAGCAAGTTTCCAAGTTCCTTGGTGCAATCATGAAGCTGAATGTCAATTTATTTGGTAATGAGACTTGGGGAGATGAACCTCCCCTGTTCACCAATGAACTAAATGCATTGGATCAACTGAGATTGCCTCAGAAGAAACAGGATCCTGGAAAGTTCCTAATACCTTGTACCATAGGCACCATGACCTTTGAGAAGGCTCTATGTGACCTTGGGTCAGGAATAAACCTCATGCCACTATCTGTAATAGAGAAACTGGGAATCTTTGAGGTAAAAACTGCTAAAATCTCATTAGAGATGGCAGACAATTCCAGAAAACAGGCTTATGGACAAGTAGAGGACATATTAGTAAAGGTTGAAGGCCTTTACATCCCTGCTGATATCATAATCTTAGATACTGGGAAGGATGAGGATGAATCCATCATCCTTGGAAGACCCTTCCTAGCCACAGCAAGAGCTGTGATTGATGTTAACAGAGGTGAACTAGTCCTTCAATTGAATGAGGACTTCCTTGAGTTTAAAACTCAAGGACATCCTTCTGTAAACATGGAAAAGAGGCACAGTAAGCTTCTCTCAAAACAGAGTCAACCAGAGCCCCCACAGTCAAACTCTAGGTTTGGTGTTGGGAGGCCACAACCAAACTCTAAGTTTGGTGTTGAACTCCCATATCCAAACTCTAAGTTCGGTGTTGGGGAGTCTCAACAATGCTCTGAACATATGTGAGGCTCCATGAGAGCCCACTGTCAAGCTATTGACATTAAAGAAGCGCTTGTTGGGAGGCAACCCAACCTTTATTTAATTATATTTTTTTATTAGTTATATGTCTTCATAGGTTCATGATCATGTGGAGCCACAAAAACAACTGGAAAAATTGAAGAAAAATAAAAAACAGCATTAAAAATAGCACACCCTGGAGGAGGACTTCACTGGCGTTCAAATGCCAGTAAAGAGCATCTGGCTGGCGTTCAACGCCAGAACAAAGCATGGAGCTGGCGCTGAACGCCAGAAACAAGCATGAAGTTGGCGTTCAATGCCAGAAATATGCTGCATCTGGGCGTTGAACGCCCAGAACAAGCATCAGTTCGGCGTTTAAACGCCAGAATTGCATGCAAAGGCATTTTACATGCCTAATTGGTGCAGGGATGTAAATCCTTGACACCTCAAGATTTGTGGACCTCACAGGATCATCTTTGGATCTGTGAACCCCACAGGATCCCCACCTTACCTCCTCATAATCCTAGTTTTTTTCCACATCTTCTTCTTCATCTATTCCTTCTTCTTTTGCTCGAGGGCGAGCAACATTCTAAGTTTGGTGTGGTAAAAGCATTGCTTATTTTGCTTTTCCATAACCATTGATGGCACCTAAGGCCAGAGAAACCTCAAAAAAAAAAAAGAGAGAGAAGAGAAAAGGGAAGACAAAAGCTTCCACCTCCAAGTCATGGAGATGGAGAGATTCATGTAAAGGATCTATAGCTCAGTGGTAGAACATTTGACTGCAAATCAAGAGATCCCTGAGATACCTCAAGGGATACATTTTCCCCCACACAAATATATGGGACAATTAAGGGTGGAACATCAAGAGCACTCTATCATCCTTCATGAAATTAGAGAAGATCAAAAAGCAATAAAGGAGGAGCAACAAAGACAAGGAAGAGACATAGAAGAGCTCAAGGACATCATTGGTTCCTCAAGAAGGAAACGCCACCATCACTAAGGTGGACTCATTCCTTGTTCTTACATTCTCTGTTTTTCGTTTTCTATGTTAAGTGCTTATCTAAGTTTGTGTCTTATTACATGATCATTAGTATTTGGTAACATTGTCTTAAAGTTATGAATGTCCTATGAATCCATCACCTCTCTTAAATGAAAAATTTTTTAATTCAAAAGAACAATAAGTACATGAGTTTCGAATTTATCCTTGAACTTAGTTAAATTATATTGACGTGGTGACAATGCTTATTGTCTTCTGAATGAATGCTTGAACAGTGCATATGTCTTTTGAAGTTGTTGTTTAAGAATGTTAAATATGTTGGCTCTTGAAAGAATGATGACAAGGAGACATGTTATTTGATAATCTAAAAAATCATAAAAATGATTCTTGAAGCAAGAAAAAGCAGCAAAGAACAAAGCTTGTAGAAAAAAAATAGCGAAAAAAAAAGTAGAAAAAAAAAGAGAGAAAAAGCAAGCAGAAAAAGCCAAAAGCTCTTAAAACCAAGAGGCAAGAGCAAAAAGCCAGTAACCCTTAAAACCAAAAGGCAAGGGTAATAAAAAGGATCCCAAGGCTTTGAGCATCAGTGGATAGGAGGGCCTAAAGGAATAAAATCCTGGCCTAAGCGGCTAAACCAAGCTGTCCCTAACCATGTGCTTGTGGCGTGAAGGTGTCAAGTGAAAACTTGAGACTGAGCGGTTAAAGTCAAGGTCCAAAGCAAAAAAAAAAAAAAGAGTGTGCTTAAGAACCCTGGACACCTCTAATTGGGGACTTTAGCAAAGCTGAGTCACAATCTGAAAAGGTTCACCCAATTATGTGTCTGTGGCATTTATGTATCCGGTGGTAATACTGGAAAACAAAGTGCTTAGGGCCACGGCCAATACTCATAAAGTAGCTGTGTTCAAGAATCAACATACTGAACTAGGAGAATCAATAACACTATCTGAACTCTAAGTTCCTATAGATGCCAATCATTCTGAACTTCAATGGATAAAGTGAGATGCCAAAACTATTCAAGAGGCAAAAAGCTACAAGTCCCGCTCATCTGATTGGAGCTATGTTTCATTGATAGTTTGGAATTTATAGTATATTCTCTTCTTTTTATCCAATTTGATTTTCAATTGCTTGGGGACAAGCAAAATTTTAAGTTTGGTGTTGTGATGAGCGGATAATTTATACGCTTTTTGACATTGTTTTCAGTATGTTTTTAGTAGAATCTAGTTACTTTTAGGGATGTTTTCATTAGTTTTTATGTTAAATTCACATTTCTGGACTTTACTATGAGTTTGTGTGTTTTTCTGTGATTTCAGGTATTTTCTGGCTGAAATTGAGGGACTTGAGTAAAAATCAGATTCAGAGGTTGAAGAAGGACTGCTGATGCTGTTGGATTCTGACCTCCCTGCACTCAAAGTGGATTTTCTGGAGCTACAGAACTCAAAATGGCGCGCTTCTAGTTGCGTTGGAAAGCAGACATCCAGGGCTTTCCAGCAAGATATAATAGTCTACACTTTGGCCGAGTTTAGATGACGTAAAAGGGCGTTGAACACCAGTTCTACGCTGCTGTTTGGAGTTAAACGCCAGAAACACGTCACAAGCCAGAGTTGAACGCCAGAAATACGTTACAAACTAGCGTTCAACTCCAAGATTGAACTCTACACGTGTAACATTCAAGCTCAGCCCAAGCACACACCAAGTGGGCCCCAGAAGTGGATTTATGCATCAATTACTTACTTCTGTAAACCCTAGTAACTAGTTTAGTATAAATAGGACTTTTTGCTATTGTATTAGACATCCTGGATCAGTTTTATGCTATCTTATGTTCATATTTTGATCTATTGATCATGTTTGGGGGGCTGGCCATTCGGTCATGCCTGGACCTCTCACTTATGTATTTTCAAACGGTAGAGTTTCTACACTCCATAGATTAAGGTGTGGAGCTCTGCTGTTCCTCAAAGATTAATGCAAAGTACTACTGTTTTTCTATTCAATTCAACTTATTCTGCTTCTAAGATATCCATTCGCACTTCAACATGAATGTGATGAACGTGACAATCATCATCATTCCCTATGAACGCGTGCCTGACAAGCACTTCCGTTCTACCTTAGATTGAATGAGTATCTCTTGGATCTCTTAATCAGAATCTTCGTGGTATAAGCTAGATTGATGGCGGCATTCATGAGAGTCCGGAAAGTCTAAACCTTGTCTGTGGTATTCCGAGTAGGACTCTGGGATTGAATGACTGTGACGAACTTCAAACTCGCGAGTGCTGGGCGTAGTGACAGACGCAAAAGGAGGGTGAATCCTATTCCAGTATGATCGAGAACCTCAGATGATTAGCCGTGCCGTGACAGGGCATTTGGACCATTTTCACAAGAGGATGGGATGCAGCCATTGACAACGGTGATGCCTCTAGACGATTAGCCATGCAGTGACAGCGCATCGGACCATTTTCCAGAGAGGATCAAAAGTAGCCATTGCCAATGGTGATGTCCTTACATAAAGCCAGCCATGGAAAGGAGTAGGATTGATTGGATGAAGACAGCAGGAAAGCAGAGGTTCAGAGGAACGAAAGCATCTCTATGCGCTTATCTGAAATTCTCACCAATGATATACATAAGTGTTTCTATCCTTATTTTCTATCTATTTATTATTTATGTTCGAAAACACCATAACTATTTCATATCCGCCTGACTGAGATCTACAAGGTGACCATAGCTTGCTTCATACCAACAATCTCCGTGGGATCGACCCTTACTCACGTAAGGTTTATTACTTGGACGACCCAGTGCACTTGCTGGTTAGTTGTATCAAAGTTGTGAATGAAAAACAATTTATTAAGACGTGCGTACAGAGTTTTTGACGCCGTTGCCTGAGATCACAATTTCGTGACCAAGTTTTTGGCGCCGTTGCCGGGGATTGTTCGAGTTTGGACAACTGACGGTTCATCTTGTTGCTCAGATTAGGTAAGTTTCTTTTTGTTTTATTTTCAAAAAATTTTCAAAAATCTTTCAAAAATTTCTCATCTGTTTTTTAAAAAAAAAATTTTAAATTATTCTATGTCTTCAAAACTTTCAAGAATGAATTCTAGAGTTTCATGGTAACATCTTGAATCCTATCTAGCTGTAAAGCCATACCCAAACTGCTTTGGGATTGGTCTTCAACTAATCACCACAATGCATGTAATTCCATCCTAAAGCTGACTGGCGATTAAGCCATGTCCAACCCTTTGATTGGAGCTTTGGGCTAATATTGAAGGATTCCTGGAATTCTTCTTAAAGATTTTGGAATCCTTATTTTTTCTTTTTCATATAATTTTTGAAAAAAACCAAAAAAATTAGAAAATCATAAAAATCAAAAATATTTTGTGTTTCTTGTTTGAGTCTTGAGTCAATTTTTAAGTTTGGTGTCAATTGCATATTCATCTTGCATTTTTCGAAAATTCATGCATTCATAGTGTTCTTCATAATCTTCAAGTTGTTCTTGGTAAGTCTTCTTGTTTGATCTTGATGTTTTCTTGTTTTGTGTCTTTCCTTGTTTTTCATATGCATTCTTGCATTCATAGTGTCTGAACATGACAGATTTCTAAGTTTGGTGTCTTGCATGTTTTCTTTGCATCAAAAAATTTTAAAAAATATGTTCTTGATGTTCATCATGATCTTCAAAGTGTTCTTGGTGTTCATCTTGACATTCATAGCATTCTTGCATGCATTAATTGTTTTGATCCAAAATTTTCATGCATTGAGTCTTTTTCATGTTTTTCTCTCTCATCATAAAAATTCAAAAAATCAAAAAAATATCTTTCCCTTTTTCTCTCATAAAATTTGAAAATTTGGATTGACTTTTTCAAAAATTTTCAAAATTCAGTTGTTTCTTATGAGTCAAATCAAATTTTCAATTTAAAAATCTTATCTTTTTCAAAATCTTTTTCAAAATTCAAATCTTTTTCATTTTTCTTAGTTATTTTTTAAAATTTTTAAATATTTTTCAAAAATATTTTTCTTAATTTTATCACATAATTTTCGAAAATATCATCATCAATTAATGTTTTGATTCAAAAATTTCAAGTTTGTTACTTGCTTGTTAAGAAAGATTCAAACTTTAAGTTCTAGAATCATATCTTGTGATTTCTTGTGAATCAAGTCATTAATTGTGATTTTAAAAAATCAAATATTTTTCAAAACGAATTTCAACCATATCTTTTCAAAATTTGTTTCAACTAACTAACTAACTTTTTGTTTGTTTCTTATCTTTTTCAAAACTACATAACTAACTCTCTCTCTCTCTCTCTAATTTTCGAAAATATCTCCCTCTTTTTCAAAAATTCTTTTTAAATTAACTAATTATTTTAATTTTTGATTTTAATTTTATTCTTAATTTTCGAAAATTACTAACCTTTTTCAAAAACTATTTTCGAAAATCACTAACTCTTTTTCAAAAATTATTTTTGAAATTTCTCTCTCTCTCTCTCTCTCTCATTTCCTTCTATTTATTTATTCATCTACAAACACTTTTCTTCTACTCACATAAGGGAACCTCTATACTTGGGCAAAAAGGATCCCTATTATTATTATTCTTCTGTTCCCTCTTTTTCATATGAGCAGGAGCAAAGACAAGAATATTCTTGTTGAAGCAGATCCAGAACCTGAAAGGACTCTGAAGAGGAAACTAAGAGAAGCTAAATTACAACAAGCCAGCATGCACCTTTCAGAAATTTTCGAACAAGAAGAGGACATGGCAGCCCAAAATAATAATAATGCAAGGCGGATGCTTGGTGACTTTACTGTACCTAATTCTAATTTACATGGAAGAAGCATCTCCATCCCTACCATTGAAGCAAACAATTTTGAGCTGAAACCTCAGCTAGTTTCTCTAATGCAACAAAACTGCAAGTTTCATGGACTTCCATCTGAAGATCCTTTTCAGTTCTTAACTGAATTCTTGCAGATCTGTGATACTGTTAAGACTAATGGAGTAGATCCTGAAGTCTACAGGCTCATGCTTTTCCCTTTTGCTGTGAGAGACAGAGCTAGAATATGGTTAAACTCTCAACCTAAGGATAGCCTGAACTCTTGGGATAAGCTGGTCAAGGCTTTCTTAGCCAAGTTCTTTCCTCCTCAAAAGCTTAGTAAGCTTAGAGTGGATGTCCTAACCTTCAGACAGAAAGAAGGTGAATCCCTCTATGAAGCTTGGGAGAGATACAAAGGACTGACCAAAAAGTGTCCTTCTGACATGCTTTCAGAATGGACCATCCTGGATATATTCTATGATGGTCTATCTGAACTAGCTAAGATGTCATTGGATACTTCTGCAGGTGGATCCATTCACCTAAAGAAAATGCCTGCAGAACCTCAAGAACTCATTGTCATGGTTGCTAATAACCAGTTCATGTACACTTCTGAGAGGAACCCTGTGAGTAATGGGACGTCTCAAAATAAGGGAGTTCTTGAAATTGATACTCTGAATGCCATATTGGCTAAGAATAAAATATTGACTCAGCAAGTCAATATGATTTCTCAGAGTCTGAATGGAATCCAAGCTGCATCCAACAGTACTCAAGAGGCATCTTCTGAAGAAGAAGCTTATGATCCTGAGAACCCTGCAATAGCAGAGGTGAATTACATGGGTGAACCATATGGAAACACCTATAATCCATCATGGAGAAATCATCCAAATCTCTCATGGAAGCATCAACAAAAGCCTCAACAAGGCTTTAATAATGGTAGAAGATACAGGTTTAGCAACAACAAGCCTTTTCCATCATCCACTCAGCAACAGAAAGAGAACTCTGAATAAAATGCCTCTAATTTAGCAAACTTAGTCTCTGATCTATCTAAGGCCACTGTAAGTTTCATGAATGAAACAAGGTCCTCCGTTAGAAATTTGGAAGCACAAGTGGGCGAGCTGAGTAAAAGGATCACTGAAATCCCTCCTAGTACTCTCCCAAGCAATACAGAAGAAAATCCAAAAGGAGAGTGCAAGGCCACTGATATAACCATCATGGCCGAATCCAAAGAGGAAGGGGAGGACGTAAATCCCAGTGAGGAAGACCTCCTGGGACGTCCAGTGATCAATAAGGAGTTTCCCTCTGAGGAACCAAAGGAATCTGAGGCTCATCTAGAGACCATAGAGATTCCATTGAACCTCCTTATGCCATTCATGAGCTCTGATGAGTATTCCTCTTCTAAAGAGAATGAGGATGTTACCGAAGAGAAAGCTACCAAGTACCTTGGTGCAATCATGAAGCTGAATGCCAAATTATTTGGTATTGAGACTTGGGAATATGAACCTCCCTTGTTTACCAATGAACTGAGTGATCTGGATCAACTGACATTGCCTCAGAAGAAACAGGATCCTGGAAAGTTTATAATACCTTGTGCCATAGGCACCATGATCTTTGAAAAAGCTCTATGTGACCTTGGTTCAGGGATAAACCTCATGCCCCTCTCTGTAATAGAGAAACTGGGAATCTTTGGGGTGCAAGCTACTAAAATCTCATTAGAGATGGCAGACAAATCAAGAAAACAGGCTTATGGACAAGTAGAGGACGTGTTAGTAAAGGTTGAAGGCCTTTACATCCCTGCTGATTTCATAGTCCTAGATACTGGGAAGGACGAGGATGAATTCATCATCCTTGGAAGACCCTTCCTAGCCACAGCAAGAGCTGTAATTGATGTTGACAGAGGTGAACTAGTCCTTCAATTGAATGAGGACTCCCTTGAGTTTAAAACTCAAGGACATCCATCTGTAAACATGGAGAGGAAGCATGAAAAGCTTCTCTCAAAACAGAGTCAACCAGAGCCCCCACAGTCAAACTCTAAGTTTGGTATTGGAAAGTCTCAACAATGCTCTGAACATCTGTGAGGCTCTATGAGAGCCCACTGTCAAGCTATTGACATTAAAGAAGCGCTTGTTGGGAGGCAACCCAATTTTTATTTAATTATATTTTTATTAGTTATATGTCTTTGTAGGTACATGATCATGTGGAGTCACAAAATAAATATAAAAATTGAAAACGGAATCAAAAACAGCAGAAAAAAATCACACCCTGGAGGAAGACCTTACTGGCGTTTAAACGCCAGTAAGAAGCATCTTTTGGGCGTTCAACGCCAAAATAGAGCATGGTTCTGGCGCTGAACGCCAGAAATGGGCAGCATCTGTGCGTTTGAACGCCAGAAATGCACCCTGGAGAAGAGCTGGCGCTGAACGCCCAGAACAAGCATGGTTCTGGCGTTCAACGCCAAAAATGGGCAATAAATGGGCGTTCAATGCCCAGAACAAGCACCAATCAGGTGCTGAACGCCCAGAGTTGTGAGGAAGGGCATTTTGCATACCGAATTTGGTGCAAGGTTGTAAATCCTTGAACACCTCAGGATCTGTGGACCCCACAGGATCCCCACCTACCTCCACTGACTTCTTCTCACCCCTCTTTCATACAATCCCATAAACACTCTTCCCCAAAACTCTTCACCAATCACCTCAATCTCTCTTCCCTATCACCACTTTACGACTCACATCCATACACCCACCTACCTTCAAAATTCAATATCTCTTTCCCACCCAATCCCACCCATATGGCCGAATACACACAATCCTCCATCTCCTCCATATCTTCTTCTTCTTCTTCTATTCTTTCTTCTTTTGCTCGAGGACGAGCAACATTCTAAGTTTGGTGTGGTAAAAGCATAGCTTTTTTGTTTTTCTATAACCATTAATGGCACCTAAGGCCAGAGAAACCTCAAGAAAGAGGAAAGGGAAGACAATTGCTTCCACCTCTGAGCCAAGGGAGATGGAAAGATTCATCTCACAAGCCCATCACTAAGAAAAGGATGGAGCAAACAAGAGAGCACATTCATGGATCTCAACAGGCACATGAAGAAGCTCATCATCAAGAAATCCCTGAGATACTTCAAGGGATGCACTTTCCTCCACAGAATTTTTGGGAGCAAACCAACACCTCCGTAGGAGAATTAAGTTCCAACATGGGGCAATTAAGGGTGGAACATCAAGAGCGCTCCATCATCCTTCATGAAATTAGAGAAGATCAAAAAGCAATGAGGGATGAGCAACAAAGACAAGGAAGAGACATAGAAGAGCTCAAGGACATCATTGGTTCCTCAAGGAGGAAACGCCACCATCACTAAGGTGGACTCATTCCTTGTTCTTACATTCTCTGTTTTTCGTTTTCTATGTTAAGTGCTTATCCATGTTTGTGTCTTCATTACATGATCATTAGTAGTTAGTAACTTTGTCCTAAAGTTATGAATGTCCTATGAATCCATCACCTCTCTTAAATGAAAAATGTTTTAATTCAAAAGAACAAGAAGTACATGAGTTTCAAATTTATCCTTGAACTTAGTTTAATTATTTTGATGTGGAGACAATGCTACTTGTTTCTAGCATTAAACGCCACTTCCATACTCTGTTCTGGCGTTTAACACCAGCTTGGTGCCTGTTTCTGGCGTTAAACGCCAGACAGATGCTTGTTTCTGGCGTTTAAACGCCAGACTGCTCTCCTCCAGGGTGTGCTATTTTTTCTGCTGTTTTTCATTTCGTTTTTGATTTTTCAGTAGTTTTTTTGACTCCACATGATCATCAACCTAATAAAACACGAAATAACAATAGAAGATAACATTGGATTGCCTCCCAACAAGCACTTCTTTAATGTCAATAGATTAACAGTGAGCTCTCACAGAGCCTCACAGATGTTGGAACCTTCCAACACCAAACTTAGAGTTTGAATGTGGGGGTTCAACACCAAACTTAGAGTTTGGTTGTGGCCTCCCAACATCAAACTTAGAGTTTGACTTTGGGGGCTTTGGTTGACTCTGTAGTGAGAGAAGCTTTTCATGCTTCCTCTCCATGGTTACAGAAGGAGATCCTTGAGTTTTAAACACAAGGCTATCTTCATTCAGTTGAAGGATCAATTCTCCTTGGTCCACATCAATCACAGCTCTTGCTGTGGCTAGGAAGGGTCTTCCAAGGATGATGGATTCATCCTCATCCTTTCCAGTGTCTAGGATTATGAAATCAGCAGGGATGTAAAGGCCTTTAACCTTTACTAGCACGTCCTCTACTTGTCCATAAGCCTGTTTTCTTGAGTTGTCTGCCATCTCTAATGAGATTCTGACAGTTTGCACCTCAAAGATTCCCAGTTCTCCATTACAGAGAGTGGCATGAGGTTTATCCCTGACCCAAGGTCACATAGAGCCTTCTCAAAGGTCATGGTGCCTATGGTATAAGGTATTAAGAACTTTCCAGGATCCTGTTTCTTCTGAGGCAATGTCAGTTGATCCAGATCACTCAGTTCATTGATGAGCAAGGGAGGTTCATCTTCCCAAGTCTCATTACCAAATAATTTGGCATTCAGCTTCATGATTGCACCAAGGTACTTGGCAACTTCCTCTTCAATGACATCTTCATTCTCTTCAGAAGAAGAATACCCATCATAGCTCATGAATGGCATAACGAGGTTCAATGGAATCTCTATGGTCTCTAGATGAGCCTCAGATTCCTTTGGTTCCTTAGAGGGAAACTCCTTATTGGTCACTGGATATCCCAGGAGGTCTTCCTCACTAGGATTCACATCCTTCTCCTCCCTTGTAGGTTCGGCCATGATGGTTAAATCAATGGCCTTGCACTCTCTCTTTGGATTTTCTTTTGTATTGCTTGGGAGAGTACTAGGAGGAGTTTCAGTGACTCTTTTACTCAGCTGGCCCACTTGTGCCTCCAAATTCCTAATGGAGGACTATGTTTCATTCTTGAAACTTACAGTGGCCTTAGATAGATCAGAGACTATATTTGCTAAGCTAGATGGATTCTGCTCAGAACTCTCTGTCTGTTGCTGAGTGGATGATGGAAAAGGCTTGCTATTGCTAAACCTGTTTCTTCCACCATTATTAAAGCCTTGTTGAGGCTTTTGTTGATCCTTCCATGAGAAATTTGGATGATTTCTCCATGAGGGATTATAGGTGTCTCCATAGGGTTCACCCATGTAATTCACCTCTGCTATTGCAGGGTTCTCAGGATTATATTGACTTGCTGAGTCAATATTTTATTTTGAGCCGATATGGCATTCAGAGTATCAATTTCAAGAACTCCCTTCCTCATAGGCGTCCCATTATTCACAGGATTCCTTTCAGAAGTGTACATGAACTGGTTATTTGCAACCATGTCAATGAGTTCTTGAGCTTTTGCAGGCGTTTTCTTTAGGTGAATGGATCCACCTGCAGAATGGTCCAGTGATATCTTTGATAGCTCAGATAGACCATCATAGAATATATCCAGGATGGTCCATTCTGAAAGCATGTCAGAACGACACTTTTTGGTCAGTTCCTTGTATCTCTTCCAAGCTTCATAGAAGGATTCACCTTCTTTCTGTTTGAAGGTTTAAACATCCACTCTGAGCTTACTAAGCTTTTGAGGAGGAAAGAACTTGGCTAAGAAAGCCATGACCAGCTTATCCCAAGAGTTCAGGCTATCCTTAGGTTGAGAGTCCAACCATATTCTAGCTCTGTCTCTTACAGCAAATGGGAAAAGCATAAGCATGTAGACCTCGGGATCAACCCCATTGGTCTTAACAGTATCACAGATTTACAAGAATTTAGTTAAGAACTGAAAAGGATCTTCAGATGGAAGTCCATGAAACTTGCAGTTCTGTTGCATCAGAGAAACTAATTGAGGTTTAAGCTCAAAGTTGTTTGCTCCAATGGCAGGAATTGAGATGCTTCTTCCATGTAAATTGGAATTTGGTGCAGTAAAGTCACCAAGCATCTTTCTTGCATTGTTATTATTTTCGGCCATGTCACCTTCTTTTTCGAAAATTTCTGTCAGATTTTCTCCAGAGAGTTGTGCTTTAGCTTCCCTTAGCTTCCTCTTCAGAGTCCTTTCAGGTTCAGGATCAGCCTCAACAAGAATGTTCTTATCCTTGTTCCTGCTCATATGAAAAAGAAGAAAACAGAAAAGAAAATATGGAATCCTCTATGTCAAAGTATAGAGATTCCTTATGCAAGTATAAGAAGAGAATAATGTAAGAAGGAGAAGAGGTAAAATTCGAACACGGAGAGGAAGATGTGGTTTGAATCTTGGGTGGAAGAGAAGTGTTAGTAGATGAATAAATAAATAGAAGGAGATGAGAGAGAGGGAATTTCGAAAATTAATTAAATTAAAAAATAAAATTTAAAGTTAAATTTTGAAAATTAAAATTGAAATCAAATTAAATTAAAAATGAAAATAATTATTTAAAAAAAGGGAATTTTGAAAAAGAGGGAAGGGATTTTCGAAAATTACGCAGTTTTGAAAAAGATAAGAATCAATCAAAAAGTTAAGTGGTTAATTGAAAAAGATTTGAAATTCAAATTTGAAAAGATAAGAAGTTAGAAAAGATTTTGAAATTGATTTTGAAAAAGATGTGATTGAAATTTATTTTGAAAAAGACTTGAAAAATAAATTTAAAAAGATTTGATTTTGAAAATTAAAGTTGATTACTTGACTAACAAGAAACAAAAAGATTTGATTTTAAAATTTAAAGATTGAATCTTTCTTATTAGGCAATGATGGGATATTTTCGCAGAGAAACGAATTTCTCCAAGACACCCAAATCTAACCGGCAAGTGCACCGGGTCGCATCAAGTAATAATAACTCACGGGAGTGAGGTCGATCCCACAGGGATTGAAGGATTGAGCAATTTTAGTTTAGTGGTTGATTTAGTCAAGCGAATCAAGATTTGGTTGAGAGATTTGTGATTTGCAGAATTTAAATTGCATAGAAAGTAAAGGGAATGGGTAATTGGCATGAAATTTAAAGTGCTGAATCTTAAAGAATAAGAAATTAAATGGCAGAAACTTAGAACGCAAGAAATGTAAATTGCAGAATCTTAAAGTGCAAGAAATGTAAATGGCTTGAATTGTAAAGGGAATTGGGAGTTGGATTTGTAGGAATTAAACAAGGGAAATTAAAATTTAACAAGCAGAGGAATAGAAGAACACTTGGATTGAATCAGATCTAGAAACAGATTTGTAAATGAGCATGAAAACAGTAAACAGGGAATGGGAAATGGGAAATCCGGATCTCAGGACCCAAGAGACTAGAAAACCAAGTCTAGATCTCAATGCCTTCCTAGATCCAACAAGAACAATTGCCAAGGAAATTGTAAATTGCAAAGAAAGTAGATGAAGAACAATTAACCGAAACTGAAATTCAATTAAGCAGAAAATTAAACAAGATTCCAAGGTGAGATTGAAACAGAATTTCTTCAATTCTCCACCCAAAATCCAAGACAAGAAAAGTAAAGAGTGCTGGGCAAGAACAAGGAAGAAGAGAGATCAATTCTCCTCCCAAATTCTCTTGAATTAAAACAACAATGCTAAGAAATGTAAAAGTGAGCTCTCAATCAAACCAGAAAAGAAAGCTCTCTGAAAACTCAAAGGGAAGCTCCCTTAAAACTTAAATTCTAATCTATTTATACACTTTCTTCAAATGGTCTTCAAGCCTTCAATTGGACCTTTGCTCTTGGTGGAATTGGGTTGAGAGAGGCCTTGGTTGATTGCTCCTGGAGTTTGGAGAAGAACCGAATTGAACCGGGTTGGAATCATGAAAGCTTGAGTAAAAGTTGGAGTAAAAGTTAGGGTCTAACTTTTGCTCCAACTTTTCACATCAGCACCATTGTTTTGCTGATACCAACGTTGGGGCAAAAGTTAGGGGTCTAACTTTTGCTCCAACGTTGGCTTCCCCTTGGTTATTCATGGCGCCAACGTTAGCCAAAAAGTTAGGGGCTAACGTTGGCGCAAACTTTTGCTAGCCCAGGGAGAGTTTTTCAGGCGCCAACGTTAGCCAAAAAGTTAGGGGCTAACGTTGGCGCAAACTTTTGGTGCATCTAGGGAGTGTTTTTCATGCCAAAAGTTAGCCAAAAAGTTAGGGGGTAACTTTTGGTCCAGCTTTTGCCCAAAAGTTAGCCAAAAAGTTAGGGGCTAACTTTTGCTCCAGCTTTTGCCCAAAAGTTAGCCAAAAAGTTAGGGGCTAACTTTTGCTCCAGCTTTTACCCAAAAGTTAGCCAAAAAGTTAGGGGCTAACTTTTGCTCCAGCTTTTGCTTCTTGGTTCATAATTAATCCAAGACTCAAGTCATTCCTCCTAGCCATTCCTTCTTGCATCAACCTTTCTCCAAGCTTTCTTCACCTATCATTAATCAACCAAACACATCAAAGCTATGCTCAAAATCATGAGATATTCATTCTTTCATAATATATGACAATTATAGCATAAAACCTCATGAAATAGCATGAATTCATACATGGTTGATTAAATTAAAGGAAACATGAAAATCTACCCAATTGGCTTGCTTTTGGCTCAAGAAAGTGCATAATTCAATTGAAAACAAAAGAAAAAGGCTAGTGAAACTAGGCTAAGATGACTTGTCATCACAACACCAAACTTAAAGCTTGCTTGTCCCCAAGCAAGAAATGATTTATTGAGAAAAAAGAATGAAATGGGAGAGGATGTTCATGCTAGTAGAGTGTTATTGATAGTTCATGGGGTTTTATGTGGATATGTACACACTCACCTCTTATTGACTCTTAAGCCTAGAAAGCCTCCTTCAAGCTTCAAGTAACATACTGCTATGACCTCTCATTATTCCTTTATCCTTGGCTATTGTCTTGTTCATGAGCTTTATTTGAGTGTCATGTGTAGCAAGTTCATTTTCTTTTCTTTATACTTGACACATTATTCACTATAGACACTTGGCTCACATTCCTTCTTAAAACATTGATGCCCAGCACCTCTTTGGGCTACTAAATGCCTTGTAGTTAGGTTGCTCTTGACAGTGGACTTTCAGCTGATGATCCCGGGTTAGTTAACCCAAGTCACCGAGTGTTGATGCACTCCAAAGAGCTTAGTAGTCCAAGCAAATCCTAATACAAAGACACCACAGGCATATATTCTAAGGTTCAAGCTATTGGTGTCCAGCTTTGTTTCTTTTTGTTTTCTTTTGTTCTGCCACTCTTTGGCTGTTTCTTTTTCTCCCCTTTTTTCTTTCTTTTTGTTTTTCTTTCTAACCAAGGATTTTTATTTGATTGAGATTCATAGACAGTAGGCCACTTTATACTTAGAAGGGGGCATCCTAGTTCTTTTATTCACTAAAAGTGAGCTATTATACAATCACACATACATACCACCACTTACTTTTATTGTACTTCAATCTAACAGAGAACTATCTCACTTCACATTCAAACATTTCTTTTATTGAATTGAAATTGCAGGGGACAAAGCATGCATTTTTTTAAGTGAAAGTAAACACACAAGCACACACTTAGACTAGCTTACTTATTTTAAGAAAATTGATTCTACTTGTACTAGATGAACACTTTAGCAAGATATAAATCATAGCATCTCTCAACAGCTGAAGTTAAGTATAGATACAACCTATTGGTTTGTAGTTCTTTTGTCCTTCTTTTTGTTGATCCCCTTTTGAGTCATGGTGCATTATGTCTTCAATTGGTGGTTAGTTCCCTGCACAATTCTCAAAAGTTGCTTGCTTCTCAAGCCCTTAGGTGACTGGTTAGTATGCATGAATTGAGTGTGGCTTTTGGATTTAATTTGGTGTGGGAACACCAAACTTAATTCCTTGCCACTGTCTCTAATGCAACAGGTTGTCTACTTATGACTACTTTTGGCCTTGCTAAAGGTTATGGAACCAAAACTAAAAGCAATTAAATGGTTGAATAATTTGTCTGATTGCTTGGAGCTAGCATTATGCAGGAGGTGAGAGTATACTTTTAAATGAGATTTTGGTGGAACACCAAACTTAGAATCCTTCATTCTTCCTTAAATTGTTTTGGTGTGCAACACCAAACTTAGCTCCTTGCAATGCATACCAATTATTCAACATTTTTATTGAAAAGGCTATGAAAAAAAAACTATCTCAGGTTGGGTTGCCTCCCAACAAGCGCTCTTTTAATGTCACTAGCTTGACATCTTGTTCTTTGATCATGGAGGTTGAAAATCATAGTGCCTCAGCTTTTCTCCTCTTACTGTGAACTTTCTTCCGGTATCCTCTTTGATGATCTCTAAGTGTTCAAGTGAAAGTACCCGGTTCACAGTGTAATATTCAAATAATTGTGGAGACATCTTCATTGGTTGTGTGTTTAACACTACTTTATCCCCTGGTGAAAAGCCTTCAGTGGGGATTTTCTTATTTTTCCACCCTTTTGGCCTCTTCTTCTTCTCTTCTTTCTTAAGAGATGATTCATGCCTTGGTGGTTCTTTATCTGGAATGTTGAGGTTCTCATCTGGGGGTTTTGGATCTAGTTCCTCCTTGATTTCTTTGGTCTGTTGCACCATCTTTACTTCTTTCAAGCATGGATGTAGAAGTCTTGGAGTTAACTCATTGAATGCCTCCTTCAAGCTTTGATCCTTGGCCTTATCCTTCATACAATCTTCTTCTTGAGTAGGCTCATGCAGGATTTTAAAAACATGGAATGCTAGGTGCTCATCATGCACTCTTAACAACAATTCTCCTTTTTCAACATCTATCAATGCTCTGCCCGTAGCCAGGAAAGGCCTCCCCAGGATGATGGGAGTGTTAGGGTCTTCATCCATATCCAGGATGACAAAATCAGCTGGGAGAAAGAATTTTCCCACTTTTACCAACACATTCTCCACAACTCCCAGTGCTTGCTTAATGGATTTGTCAGCCATTTGGAGAACTATTCGTGTGGACTTCAGCTCAGAAATTTGAAGTTTCCTCATTAGAGACAAAGGCATCAAGTTTATACCTGCACCGAGGTCACAAAATGACTTCTCAATTGTTATGTTTCCTATGGTGCAAGGTATGTAAAAACTCCCAGGATCATCTTTCTTCTTTGGCAACTCTCTTTGGAGGATAGCACTACATTCCTTTGTCATCTCAACAATCTGTCCTTCCTTCAGGGATCTTCTCTTTGTGAGTACTTCTTTCATAAATTTGGCATATAATGGCATTTGTTCAAGTGCTTCTAAGAAAGGAATATTGAGGCTGAGAGTCTTGAATATATCCAGGAATTTTGAGTATTGCTTATCCTCGTTTTCTTTTTTTAACCTCTGAGGGTACGGAAGTTTGGGGACATCTGGCTTCACCCCTTCCTTCTTCTCTTGTAGCTGTGTTTCAAGGATGTCCACATCTTTCTTTGAGCTTTTTGCATTCTTGGTTTTTCTCTCCTCTTCACTTCTCTCTTCTGTCTCTTCTTGTGGAACTTCTCTGTTGTGTTCTTCTTGCTTGATGGCTTCCTTCTCCCTAGTCTTTTCACTTCCCACTATGATTGCTTTGCACTCCTCCCACTTTGTAGCTTTTCCTTTGTCCTTTGGATTGGAGATTGTATCACTTGGGATAACATTGGTTGGCCGTTCAGCTTGTTTGGCCAATTGTCCCACTTGTCGTTCAAGGCTCTTCATGGTAGCTTCATTTCTCTCTTGCATTTTGACCAAGCTTTGAGTGGACTGAGCAATTGCTTGTATGGCTGCCTCAAGACATGAAATTCTACTTTCATGATGGTCTATTGGTGGTATGATGGGGGTGGAATGTGGTTGCTGGAAGTTATTTGTAGGGGTAGTGTGGTAGTTTTGGGGGTTAGATGTTGGTGCGGAAATGCTATTTTGATGAGTTTGTGGATTGTGGTGGGGTGGTTGATATGTATTTTGTGGTTTCTTGTATTGATTATTATTAGCGTTTTGCTGGTCGTGGTTTGAGTAAGTTGTGTTCCTTGAGTTGTTTTGGTTTGAGTTTTTCTGCCACGATTGCTGGCTGTGGGTGTGGTTATCTCCCCATCTGAGATTTGGATGGTTCTTCCAGAATGGATTGTAGGTGTCACCATAAACCTCATTTTGGCATGAGCCTTGGTTGTGCACATATTGAGGTTGTTCCTGCTGCTGATTTTCTTGGTTTTCTTCATTTTGTCCCCATGTGGTTGATGGTTGGCTTGTATTCACTGCTACAACTTGTAAACTATCAATCTTTTTATCCATCTGCTCAAATTGTTCTTGAATCTGCTGCTGCATTATCTTGTTTTGAGCTAGGAGGTTGTCAACCCCTTCCATTTCTAACACTCCTTTCCTTAGTGATGGTTGGTGTTGTCTCTGATGGCCAAAGAAATATTGGTTGTTAGCCACCATGTCAATGTGGTTCTGAGCTTCTTCAGCTGTCTTCATGATATTCTTCATCTGATTCTTCCTCTCCAGCAACATTTTTTTCTCTTGCTTCTCTTCTTAGCCTTCGGAGGATTCTTTCGTCAGTTTCATGAAAGGTAGGGATCTCTCTTCTTGTATCTGACATACAAACAAAACATAAGAATCACACAACACCAGAAAGGCAATAACACTTCAATCCAAGGCTGAAGTGAAATATTAGTTAGCTTAAGCAAAAATTCAAACAGTTAGCGGGTTAGCAACGAAAATAAAGAAACAGAAAAGAAAAAGTGCTTGATCTAGATCACCACCTCACTTAATCATTGTCAACCTAATCAATCCCCGGCAACGGTGCCAAAAACTTGATGGGATATTTTCATAGAGAAACGAATTTCTCCAAGACACCCAAATCTAACCGGCAAGTGCACCGGGTCGCATCAAGTAATAATAACTCACGGGAGTGAGGTCGATCCCACAGGGATTGAAGGATTGAGCAATTTTAGTTTAGTGGTTGATTTAGTCAAGCGAATCAAGATTTGGTTGAGAGATTTGTGATTTGCAGAATTTAAATTGCATAGAAAGTAAAGGGAATGGGTAATTGGCATGAAATTAAAGAGAGCTGAAATTTAAAGTGCTGAATCTTAAAGAACAAGAAATTAAATGGCAAAAACTTAGAACGCAAGAAATGTAAATTGCAGAATCTTAAAGTGCAAGAAATGTAAATGGCTTGAATTGTAAAGGGAATTGGGAGTTGGATTTGCAGGAATTAAACAAGGGAAATTAAAATTTAACAAGCAGAGGAATAGAAGAACACTTGGATTGAATCAGATCTAGAAACAGAATTGTAAATGAGCATGAAAACAGTAAACAGGGAATGGGAAATGGAAAATCCGGATCTCAGGACCCAAGAGACTAGAAAACCAAGTCTAGATCTCAATGCCTTCCTAGATCCAACAAGAACAATTGCCAAGGAAATTGTAAATTGCAAAGAAAGTAGATGAAGAACAATTAACCGAAACTGAAATTCAATTAAGCAGAAAATTAAACAAGATTCCAAGGTGAGATTGAAACAGAATTTCTTCAATTCTCCACCCAAAATCCAAGACAAGAAAAGTAAAGAGTGCTGGGCAAGAACAAGGAAGAAGAGAGATCAATTCTCCTCCCAAATTCTCTTGAATTAAAACAACAATGCTAAGAAATGTAAAAGTGAGCTCTCAATCAAACCAGAAAAGAAAGCTCTCTGAAAACTCAAAGGGAAGCTTCCTTAAAACTTAAATTCTAATCTATTTATACACTTTCTTCAAATGGTCTTCAAGCTTTCAATTGGGCCTTTGCTTTTGGTGGAATTGGGTTGAGAGAGGCCTTGGTTGATTGCTCTTGGAGTTTGGAGAAGAACCGAATTGAACCGGGTTGGAATCATGAAAGCTTGAGTAAAAGTTGGAGTAAAAGTTAGGGTCTAACTTTTGCTCCAACTTTTCACATCAGCACCCTTGTTTTGCTGATACCAACGTTGGGGCAAAAGTTAGGGGTCTAACTTTTGCTCCAACGTTGGCCTCCCCTTGGTTATTCATGGCGCCAACGTTAGCCAGAAAGTTAGGGGCTAACGTTGGCGCAAACTTTTGCTAGCCCAGGGAGAGTTTTTCAGGCACCAACGTTAGCCAAAAAGTTAGGGGCTAACGTTGGCGCAAACTTTTGGTGCATCCAGGGAGTGTTTTTCATGCCAAAAGTTAGCCAAAAAGTTAGGGGCTAACTTTTGGTCCAGCTTTTTCCCAAAAGTTAGACAAAAAGTTAGCCAAAAAGTTAGGGGCTAACTTTTGCTCCAGCTTTTGCTTCCTGGTTCATAATTAATCCAAGACTCAAGTCATTCCTCCTAGCCATTCCTTCTTGCATCAACCTTTCTCCAAGCTTTCTTCACCTATCATTAATCAACCAAACACATCAAAGCTATGCTCAAAATCATGAGATATTCATTCTTTCATAATATATGACAATTATAGCATAAAACCTCATGAAATAGCATGAATTCATACATGGTTGATTAAATTAAAGGAAACATGAAAATCTACCCAATTGGCTTGCTTTTGGCTCAAGAAAGTGCATAATTCAATTGAAAACAAAAGAAAAAGGCTAGTGAAACTAGGCTAAGATGACTTGTCATCAGGCAAGTAACAAACTTAATATTTTTGAATTAATCACATTAATTGTTAGCATTGAATTCAAAAATATAGAATAAAAATAAGAAAGAGATTTTGAAAATTAATTTGAAATTTTCCAAAATATGAAAGAAAAATTGAAAAAGATTTGATTTTTGAAAAATATTTGAAAAAGATAGAATTTTTAAATTGAAAATTTGATTTGACTCATAAGAAACAACTAAATTTTAAAAGTTTTGAAAAAGTCAACTCAAATTTTCGAAAATTTATGAATGAAAAAGGGAAAGATATTTTTTTTATTTTTGAATTTTTAATGATGAAAGAGAAAAACATCAAAAAGACTCAATGCATGAAAATTTTGGATCAAAACATGTGATGCATGCAAGAACACTATGAATGTCAAGATGAATACCAAGAACACTTTGAATGTCAAGATGAACACCAAGAACTTATTTTTGAAAAGTTTTCAAGAAAAGAAAACATACAAGACACAAAACAAGAAAATATGAAGATCAAACAACAAGACTGGCCAAGAACAACTTGAAGATCATGAAGAATGCAATGTATGAAATTTTCGAAAATAATTTTTTTTTAGAAAATTAAAAAGATGCAATTGACACCAAACTTAAAACTTGACTCTAGACTCAAACAGGAAACACAAAAATATTTTTGATTTTAGGATTTTATAAATTTTTTTGGTTTTTTCAAAAATTATTTTGGGAAAAACGAAAAAGAAGAAATATTATTTTTTTTTAAGTTTTCGAAAATAAAAAAAATAAAAACAAAGACTTAAAATTAGAATAAAATTACCTAATCTAAGCAACAAGATGAACCGTCAGTTGTCCAAACTCGAACAATCCCTGGCAACGGCGCCAAAAACTTGGTGCACGAAATCGTGATCGTTCATTCCTTGGTAACGGCGCTAAAAACTTAATACGCACGTTCATAATTTTATTTCTTTTTCACAATTTCGATACAACTAACTAGCAAGTGCACTGGGTCGTCCAAGTAATAAACCTTACGTGAGTAAGGGTCGATCCCACAGAGATTGTCGGCTTGAAGCAAGCTATGGTCACCTTGTAAATCTCAGTCAGGCGGATTCAAAAGGTTATAGAGTTTTAATAATTAAAAGAAAAATAAAACATAAACTAGGATAGAGATACTTATGTAATTCATTGGTGAGAATTTCAGATAAGCGTATAGAGATGCTTTCGTTCCTCTGAACCTCTGCTTTCCTGCTGTCTTCTTCCAATCATTCCTACTCCCTTCCATGGCAAGCTTTATGTAGGGCATCACCGTTGTCAATGGCTACATCCCATCCGCTCTGTGAAAATGGTCCAATGTGCTGTCACTGCATGGCTAATCATCTGTCGGTTCTCGATCATACTGGAATAGGATTTACTATCCTTTTGCGTCTGTCACTACACCCAGCACTCGCGAGTTTGAAGCTCGTCACAGCCATCCCTTCCTAGATCCTACTCGGAATACCACAGACAAGGTTTAGACTTTCTAGATCTCAAGAATGGCCATCCATGGGTTCTAACTTATACCACGAAGATTCTAATATCTCGGACTCGGTCCTCTGTATTAGATATCTAAGAGATACTCAATCCAGCTTGTTTGCGTGTAGAATGGAAGTGTTTGTCAGGCACGCATTCATAGGTGAGAATGATGATGAGCATCACATAATCATCACATTCATCATGTTCTTGGGTGCGAATGGATATCTTAGAATAGGAATAAGCTTGAATTGAATAGAAAAATAATAGTACTTCGTATTAATTCATGAGGAACAGCAGAGCTCCACACATTAATCTATGGTGTGTAGAAACTCTACCGTTGAAAATACATAAGCGATGAAGGTCCAGGCATGGCCGACTGGTCAGCCCCCATAAAGGTCTAAGATAGCATAAAACTGATCAAAGATCTGATCCCCAGATCTAAATACAATAGTAAAAAGTCCTATTTATACTAAACTAGTTACTAGGGTTTACAGAAATGAGTAAATGATGCAGAAATCCACTTCTGGGGCCCACTTGGTGTGTGCCTGGGCTGAGCATTGAGCTTTACACGTGTAGAGGCTTCTCTTGGAGTTGAACGCCAGTTTGTAACCTATTTCTGGCGTTTAACTCCACTTTGCAACCTGTTTCTGGCGTTTAACTCCAGAATGCAGCATGGAACTAGCGTTCAACGCCAGTTTGTTCCTCTAAAGTCGGGCAAAGTATGGACTACTATATATTGCTGAGAAGCCCAGGATATCTACTTTCCAACACAATTGAAAGCGCGCCATTTGGTATTCTGTAGCTCCAGAAAATTCACTTTGAGTGCAGGGAGGTTAGAATCCAACAGCATCTGCAGTCCTTCTTCAACCTCTGAATCTGATTTTTGCTCAGGTCCCTCAATTTCAGCCAGAAAATACCTGAAATCACAAAAAAAATACAAAAACACATAGTAAAGTCCAGAAATGTGAATTTTAATTAAAAACTAATAAAAATATACTAAAAACTAACTAAATCATACTAAAAACTATGTAAAAACAATGCCAAAAAGCATATAAATTATCCGCTCATCAGTAGCCATTGACAACGGTGATCCACCAACACACAGCTTGCCATAGGAGGAACCTTGCGTGCGTGAAGAAGAAGACAGGGGGAAAGCAGACATTCATAAGACAAAGCATCTCCAAAACTCCAACATATACTCCATTACTGTTTCATGCTCTTTTATTTTTCGCAATTCAGACTGATAATCATAATTAATCTCCTGACTAAGATTTACAAGATAACCATAGATTGCTTCAAACCAACAATCTCTGTAGGATCGACCCTTACTCACGTAAGGTATTACTTGGACGACCCAGTGCACTTGCTGGTTAGTGGTACAGAGTTGTGAAAAGTGTGAATCACATTTTTGTGCACCAAGTTTTTGGCGCCGTTGCCGGGGATTGTTTGAGTTTGGACAACTGACGGTTTATTTTGTTTCTTAGATTAGGAAAAATTTTTCTTTTTGGTTTAGAGTCTTCTATCATTATTTTTGGTTGAATTTTTTTAATTTCTTATTTTCTCTTTTTTAAATTTTTTTCGAAAATTTTTACAAACTAATAATTGAGTTTTCCTGTTTGAGCTTAGTTTCATATTTTAAGTTTGGTGTCAATTGCATGTTTTTATTTTCTTTTAAATTTTCGAATTTATGTTCATTATTCTTTCTTAATCTTCAAGTTGTTCTTGTTTATTTTCCTTGTTTGATCTTTAGTTTTTCTTGTTTTGTGATTTTTCTTGTTTTTCTTGTGCTTTTTCAAAATATCAGTTTTCAAAAAAAAAAAAATTATACATTAAATACCTTATTAAAACACTTTAAATTTATAACTCAATTGGCTAGAGCGTTGTGTTTATGTTCCTGGTAATTAGGAATTTTCCTTTTAAAACTTTTCAAAAATAATTTTTCTTTGATTAAATCTTGTGTCAAACTTTTAAGTTTGGTGTTCTCTTATTATTTTTCTTTAATTTTCGAAAAGTTATTTTTAGTTTTCTAAAAGTTTTAAGTTTGGTGTTCTTTTTATGCTCTTGAATCTTTGAATTTTGTTCTTGTTGTTCTTGTGAGTCTTCAAGGTGTTCTTGAGTCTTCTCTATATTTTGATCTTAAAATTTTTAAGTTTGGTGTTCCTTGGTGTTTTCCCTCCAAAATTTTCGAAAATAAGGAGCATTGGATCTAAAAATTTTAAGTTTTGTGTCTTTTTATTGTTTTTATCTTTCCTCTTTGAATTCAAAAATATCTTTTTTCCTTTATTTTAATTGATTTTTCGAAAATTACATTTAAAAATTCAGATTTTTATTTTAAAAATCAAATCTTTTCAAAATTCAAAATCTTATTCAAAAATCATATTCAAAAATTTTTCAAATCTTTTCAATTAATTAGTCAATTCAACATTCAAATTTCTTTTAATTTTCGAAATCTATATTTTATTTTCTAATTACTTTACTTTATTTTATTTCATTTTTTTTCGGTTATTTTTAATTAAATAAAACAAAAAAATAAAAATATATTTTACTTGCAATTCACATCATCTCCCTTTCTCCATCACGGATCTAAATGGAAATGAACAGTCCAGAAGGACTCTGGGGTCATATGCTAACCCCACTACTGCTGCATATAGGAGTAGTATCTGTATACCCTCCATCAAAGCAGGCAGTTTTGAGTTAAATCCTCAGCTCATTGTCATAGTGTAGCAAAATTGCCAGTATTCTGGTCTTCCACAGGAAGAACCTACTGAGTTTCTGGCACAATTCTTGCAAATTGCTGACACAATACGTGACAAGGAGGTAGATTAGGATGTATACATACTGTTACTGTTTCCGTTTGCTGTAAAAGATCAAGCTAAAAGGTGGTTAAATAACCAACCCACAGCAAGCATAAGGACATGGAAACAGTTATCAGACAAATTCCTGAATCAATATTTTCCTCCAAAAAGGATGACACAACTAAGGCTGGACATCCAAGGCTTTAAACAAGAGGATGATGAATCCCTTTATAATGCCTGGGAGAGGTACGGAGGGATGCTAAGGAAATGTCCCTCTGAAATGTTTTCAGAGTGGGTGCAATTAGACATCTTCTACTATGGGCTTACAGAAGGTGCTCAAATGTCCCTAGACCACTCAGCTGGTGGATCTATACACATGAGAAAAACTATTGAAGAGTTGCTGAACTCAATCAACAAAGTAGTGTCTGCTGAACTTGGTCCTCCAGAACAAGTTGCTGAACTCAATCAACAATTGTGCTTTCTAACAAAACAGCTAGCAGAATTCAAGGAGATGCTACAAGACACTAAAAATGTTAATAAAAATATGGAGGCACAATTGAATCAGACAAAACAACAGTTATCAAAGCAGATAACAGAAGAGTGCCAGGCAGTTCAATTAAGAAGTGGGAAAACATTAAATACCTCGCTTCAGAACAGCAGAAAGCCAAGGAAAGAACAACTGATAGAGGATGAGTAAAATATCATCCAAAATCCCTCTGAGGACAGTAAGAGCCCAAAGAGGAATGATTCTGGCGCTCAAACGCCAGAAAAGGATGGAGAGCTGGCATTAAACGTCCAACCCATACTCAGTTCTGGCGTTCAAACGCCACAAACAAGTAAGGAGTTGGCGTTAAATGCCCAAAGGAAGCTCAGTTCTGGCGTTCAAACGCCAGGAACAGGTAAGGAGTTGGCGTCCAATGCCAATCCAGCTTCTACCCCTGGCATTCAAACGCCAGTGAGGGATCACACACACACAAGTGCTGATGACAACCCCTCTAAAAAGGCTTCCCCAACCACTTATGTAGGAAATAAACCTGCAGCAACCAAGGTTGAGGAATACAAAGCCAAGATGCCTTATCCTCAAAAACTCCGCTAAGAGGAGCAGGGTAAGTAATTTGCTCGCTTTGCAGACTATCTCAGGACTCTTGAAATAAAGATTCCGTTTGCAGAGGCACTTGAGCAAATACCTTCTTATGACAAGTTCATGAAAGAGATCTTGAGTCATAAGAAGGATTGGAGAGAAACTGAAAGAGTTCTTCTCACTAAAGAATGCAGTGCAGTCATTCTGAAAAGCTTTCCAGAAAAGCTTAAAGATCCCGGGAGCTTCATGATACCATGCACATTAGAGGGTAATTGCACCAAGACAGCTTTATGTGATCTTGGGGCAAGTATCAATCTAATTCCTGCATCCACTATCAGAAAGCTTGGTTTAACTGAAGAAGTCAAACCAACCCGGATATGTCTCCAACTTTCTGATGGCTCCATTAAATACCCATAAGCATGATTGAAGACATGATTGTCAGGGTTGGGCCATTCGCCTTCCCCACTGACTTTGTAGTGCTGGAAATGGAGGAGCACAAGAGTGCTACTCTCATTCTAGGAAGACCTTTCCTAGCAACTGGACGAACTCTCATTGATGTCCAAAAGGGGGAAGTAACCCTGAGAGTCAATGAGGATGAGTTTAAGTTGAATGCTGTCAAAGCCATGCAGCATCCAGACACACCAAAAGACTGCATGAAAGTTGATCTTATTGACTCTTTAGTAGAGGAGATCAACATGGCTGAGAGCCTCGAATCAGATCTGGAAGACATCTTTGAATCAACAGGAAGAGGAAGCACTACTTCAAGTGCTAAGGACACACAAGACAGCTCTTGGATGGTCCATAAGTGACCTTAAGGGCATAAGCCCAGCTAGATGCATGCACAAGATCCTATTGGAGGATGATGCTAAGCCAGTGGTTCAACCACAGAGGCGGCTAAATCCAGCCATGAAGGAAGTGGTGCAGAAAGTGGTCACCAAGTTATTAGAGGCTGGGATTATTTATCCTATTTCTGATAGCCCCTGGGTGAGCCCTGTCTAAGTTGTCCCCAAAAAGGGAGGCATGACAGTGGTTCATAATGAAAAAAATGAACTAGTTCCTACAAGAACAGTTACAGGGTGGCGCATGTGTATTGACAATAGAAGGCTCAATACAGCCACCAGAAAGGATCATTTTCCTTTACCATTCATAGACCAGATGCTAGAGAGACTAGCAGGTCATGATTATTACTGCTTTTTGGATGGCTATTCAGGGTACAACCAAATTGTAGTAGATCCCCAGGATCAAGAGAAAACTGTATTTACATGTCCATCTGGAGTATTTGCCTATAGAAGGATGCCATTTGGGCTGTGTAATGCACCTGCAACCTTTAAGAGATGCATGCTCTCTATTTTCTCTGATATGGTGGAAAAATTTCTGGAAGTCTTCTTGGATGACTTCTCAGTATATGGAGACTCATTTAGCTCCTGTCTTGATCACCTGACACTAGTTCTGAAAAGATGCCAAGAGACTAACCTGGTTTTAAATTAGGAAAAATGTCACTTTATGGTGACTGAAGGGATTGTCCTTGGGCATAAAATTTCAAACAAGGGGATAGAGGTGGATCAAGCTAAAGTGTAAGTAATTGAAAAATTACCACCACCTGCCAATGTTAAGGCAATTAGAAGCTTTCTGGGGCATGCAAGATTCTACAGGAGGTTTATAAAGGATTTTTCAAAAATCGCAAAACCTCTAAGCAATCTGCTAGCTGCTGACACACCATTTGTGTTTGACACAGAGTGTCTGCAGGCGTTTGAAACTCTGAAAGCTAAGCTGGTCACAGCACCAGTTATTTCTGCACCAGACTGCATATTACCATTCGAATTGATGTGTGATGCCAGTGATCATGCCATTGGTGCAGTATTGGGGCAGAAGCATGACAAGCTTCTGCATGTCATTTATTATGCTAGCCATGTTTTAAATGACGCCCAAAAAAATTACACAACCACAGAAAAAGAATTGCTTGCAGTGGTTTATGCCATTGACAAGTTTAGATCATACTTAGTAGTATCAAAAGTGATTGTGTACACTGACCATGCTTCTCTTAAATATCTACTCACAAAGCAGGATTCAAAACCCAGGCTCATAAGATGGGTGTTGCTTCTGCAAGAGTTTGATATAGAAATAAGAGAAAGAAAAGGGACGAAAAACCAAGTGGCTGATCACCTGTCCCGAATAGAACCAGTAGAAGGGGCGTTCTTCCCCTCTATTGAGATCTCTGAAACCTTTCCGGATGAGCATTTGTTTGCCACTCAGGAAACACTATGGTTTGCAGACATTGCAAACTATAAAGCTGCAAGGTTCATAACCAAGGAGTACAGCAGGCAACAAAAGAAAAAATTAATTACTGATGCAAAGTACAACTTGTGGGATGAACTCTATCTCTTTAAGAGATGTGCAGACAGAATAATCAGAAGGTGTGTGCCTAGAGAAGAAGCACAGAAGATCTTATGGCATTGCCATGGGTTACAATATGGAGGACATTTCGGAGGTGAGCGAACAGCCACCAAGGTCCTCCAATGTGGCTTCTACTGGCCTACCCTCTATAGAAATTTCCAAGAGTTTGTACATAACTGTGACAGTTGCCAGAGAGCTGGTAATCTGCCTCATGGTTATGCCATGCCTCAACAAGGAATCTTGGAGATAGAGTTGTTTGATGTATGGGGTATTGACTTCATGGGGCCTTTCCCACCATCATACTCAAACACTTATATTCTGGTTGCAGTTGACTATGTATCTAAATGGGTAGAGGCCATTGCCACACCCACTAATGATACTAAGACAGTGCTGAAGTTCCTCCAGAAATATATCTTCAGCAGGTTTGGTGTCCCTAGAGTACTAATCAGTGATGGGGGACACTCACTTCTGCAACAAACAGCTTTACTCTGCCATGGTCCGGTATGAAATTAGCCACAAAGTGGCAACTCCATATCATCCACAAACAAATGGGCAAGCTGAAGTCTCTAACAGAGAACTAAAAAGAATCCTGGAACGGACTGTAAGTACCCATAGAAAGGATTGGGCAAGACTCCTATAGGGACCTCTCCATACAAGCTTGTGTATGGTAAGGCCTTTCATCTGCCCGTGGAACTGGAATAAAAAGCCTATTGGGCAACCAGATTCCTGAACTTTGATGCCAAATTAGCTGGAGAAAAAAGATTGCTCCAGCTGAAGGAGCTAGAGGAATTTAGACTCACTGCTTTCGAAAATGCCAAGCTTTACAAAGAGAAAGCAAAAAGATGGCATGACAGAAAGCTATCATCTAGAGTCTTTGAACCAGGACAGAAGGTTCTGCTGTTTAACTCTAGGCTCAGGCTATTCCCCGGGAAACTGAAATCCCGATGGAGGGGACCAGATGTGATTACAAGTGTGTCACCATATGGCTATATGGAGCTTCAAGACATTGATTCTAACAAGAAGTTCATTGTTAATATACAGAGAATCAAACATTATCTTGAAGGCAATGTTGAGCAAGAATACTCAAGGCTGAGGCTAGATTAAAAAGCTTAGCAAGGTCCAGCTAAAGACAATAAAGAAGCACTTGCTGGGAGGCAACCCAGCCATTAGCAAACCTCTTTTTGTTATTTTATTTTATTCTATTCTTCATTTTATTTATTTTAAAAGCATATAAGTTCAATATTAATAAGGTAAAGAATCAATTGCATAAGTTCACAGGGTTACAGAAGGACTCAGAGCACAAAACAGGAAAAAGGAGCTCACTGGCAAGAAAACGCTAGTAAGAGGCACAATTGGGCGTTAAACGCCCAAAAGAAGCATCTACTGGGCGTTTAACGCCAGTAGAGATAGCCATCTGGGCGTTTAATGCCAGATTTACAGCATCCTGGGTGTTCAAAAAAATGCCTAGTGACAAAGGAGTTTCTGGCGTTTAACGCCAGCTAGAAGCAACAGCTGGGCATTAAACGCCCAGACCAAGCATCAGTTGGGCATTAAACGCCCAAAACATGCAGCAGTTGGGCGTTTAACGCCAGGATTGTGGGGAGTAGGTTATTTCGTTTTCATTTCAAATTTTTTCCATTTTTCATGTTTCAATTCATGATTTCTTGCATAAACATGTTACAAATCCTAATTTTTCAAATCCTTTTTCAAAAGATATCAAATGTATCTTAATTCATAAACCCTTTTCTTTTAATCCTCTTCAAATTATTTTCAAATCCTTTTTAAAACAAATCTATCTCTTTTCCTTCTAAAATCTTTTCAACTTATCAATATCTTTCATATCTTTTCAATTTTAAATTACAACTTTTCCTATCATACATATCTTTTCCAAATCACTTTTTCTATCATATCTTTTTCAAACAATTTTCGAAACCCACCCCCTTCCCTTTAAATGTTGGTTCGGCCTCTCCCCCTCTCCTCCACAATTCGAACTTGGTTCTCCCTATATCCCTCTCCTTTCTTTTCTTTTGCTTGAGGACAAGCAAACCTCTAAGTTTGGTGTGTTTATCCGTGATCACTAAGCGAATACCCACTAAGATCATGGCTCCTAAGGGAAAACAAACCAATTCAAGAGGCAAGAAAGAGAATATTCCAAAACCAATTTGGAATCAAGGGAAGTTCTTAACCAAAGAACATTTAGACCATTACTACAAAATAATGGGTCTAAGGTCAGTGATCCCAGAAGTTAAATTCGATCTGAAATAAGATGAATATCCGGAGATCCAAGAGTAAATTCGAAACAGGAGCTGGGAACTCCTAGCTAATCCTGAAACAAAGGTGGGAAGAAACATGGTTCAGGAATTCTACGCAAATCTGTGGTAGACGGACAGGCAGAGAATAGCGGGAACCGCATTCTATGACTATAGAACTCTGGTCAGAAGGAAGATTGTTCACCCCCACCCTGACAAAATAAGGGAGATCTTCAAGCTGCCTCAACTGCAAGACGACCCAGACTCCTTTAATAGGAGAATGATGAGATCAAACCTGAGCTTGGACAAAATCCTAGAGTACATATGTCTCCCTGGAGCCAAATGGACAACCAACACAAAGGGTGCCGCAAACCAACTCAAAAGAGGAGATCTCAAACCAGTCGCCAGAGGTTGGCTGGACTTCATTGGGCACTCTATACTGCCCACTAGCAACCGCTCTGAGGTCACCATCAGAAGAGAAGTAATGATTTATTGCATTATGCTGGAAAAAGAAGTGGAAGTTCATCAGCTGATTGCTTGTGAGCTTTACAAAATTGCAAACAAGAACTCCAAAAGATGCCAGATTGGCTTACCCAAGCTTGGTCTCTCTGTTATGTAAAGATGCTGGGATAAAAATGGGAGTATATGAGTATATCCCAGTTGAGCTACCAATCACCAAAAAGTCTATGGAAGGACAACAAGTGCAGGACGACCCCATCAAGAGGAGAGCACAGGAGTTCCTCCCGAAAATCCCTCAAATTGAATACTGGGAGCGCCTAGAAGCATCTGTCACCAAGTTGCAAGAAGCTGTGGATCAACTGAAGGAAGAACAGCAAAATCAAAACAACATGCTCTGCAAACTCCTTAGAGAACAAGAAGAGCAAGGGCGTGAACTGAAGGAATTGAAGCGCCAGAAGCTATCTCTTGAAGGGCCAAGCACTCCACAGACTAAAGAGGCATCCACCTCCCAAATTCAAGGTTGTTGATTTCTAATCTTAGCCTTAACTCTATTATAATTGTTCTTATTAGAAATTTACCTTAGAAATTATATATGAGTAGTAGTAATTAGTATCTCTATTTTGATTTTTTCTCCAATTAAGCTATAATTTATTTTTCTCATCATCATCAAACATGAATAAAATAGCAGATTTTTAGAATAAGGAGGCAATATTTTTTCGAGTTCTTAATAAGGAAAATTCTAATTATTTATATGTGGTGGCAATGCTTTTTGTCTTCTGAATGAATGCCTGAACAGTGCATGTTTTTGATATTGAATTTTATG
The DNA here is from genome assembly GCF_003086295.3 of Arachis hypogaea. Lineage (NCBI taxonomy): Eukaryota > Viridiplantae > Streptophyta > Magnoliopsida > Fabales > Fabaceae > Arachis > Arachis hypogaea. The sequence continues at coordinate 71,517,522 of NC_092054.1, read as the reverse complement.
AATGTTTAAAAAATTGTTGGCTCCTAAAAGAATGATGAGCAAGAGAAATGTTATTGATGATATGAAAAATCATGAAATTGATTCTTGAAGAAAGAAAAAGCAGCAAAAAAAAAGAAAGAGAGAGAAGGAGCAGTAGAAAAAGCCAATAGCCCTTAAAACCAAAAGGCAAGGGTAAATGATCCAAGGCTTTGAGCATCAGTGGATAGGAGGCCCTAAAATGAATAAAATCCTGGCCTAAGCGGCTAAACTAAGTTGTCCCTAACCATGTGCTTGTGGCATGAAGGTGTCAAGTGAAAAATTGAGACTGAGCGGTTAAAGTCAAGGTCCAAAGCAAAAACTGAGTGTGCTTAAGAACTCTGGACACCTCTAATTGGGGACTTCAGCAAAGCTAAGTCACAACCTAAAAAGGTTTACCCGGTTATGTGTCTGTGGCATTTATGTATCCGGTGGTAATACTGGAAAACAAAGTGCTTAGAGCCACGACCAAGACTCATAAAATAGCTATGTTCAAGAATCAACATACTAAACTAGGAGAATCAATAATACTATCTAAATTCTGTATTCCTATAGATGCCAATCATTCTGAATTTCAAAGGATAAAGTGAGATGCCAAAACTGTTCGGAAGCAAAAAGCTACTAGTCCCGCTCATCTGATTAGAATCTGAGCTTCACTTAAAACTCTGAGACATTATTGCTTCTTGATTTCTTTTCATCCTATTTTATTTGTCTAGTTGCTTGGGGACAAGCAACAGTTTAAGTTTGGTGTTGTGATGAGCAGATATTTTATATGCTTTTTTAGGGTAATTCCATGTAGTTTTTAGTATGTTTTAGTTAGTTTTTAGTATATTTTTATTAGTTTCTAGGCAAAATTCATATTTCTGGACTTTACTATGAGTTTGTGTGTTTTTCTATGATTTCAGGTATTTTCTGGCTGAAATTGAGGGAGCTGAGCAAAAATCTGATTCAGGCTGAAAAAGGACTGCAGATGCTGTTGGATTCTGACCTCCCTGCACTCGAAATGGATTTTCTAGAGCTACAAGAGTCCAAATGGCGCGCTCTCAATTGCGTTGGAAAGTCAACATTCAGAGCTTTCCAGAAATATATAATAGTCTATACTTTGCTCAAGGATAAACGGCGTAAACTGGAGTTCAACGCCAGTTCCATGTTGCATTCTGGCGTTAAATGCCAGAAACAGGTTAGAAGTTGGAGTTAAACGCCAAAAACAGGTTACAACCTGGCGTTTAACTCTGGAAACAGCCTAGGCACGGGTAAAGCTCAAGTCTCAGCCCCAGCACACACTAAGTGGGCCCCAGAAGTGGATTTCTGCACTATCTATCTTAGTTTACTCATTTTCTGTAAACCTAGGTTACTAGTTTAGTATTTAAACAACTTTTAGAGATTTATTCTACACCACATGACATTTTAGATCTGAACTTTGTACTCTTTGAGGGCATGAGTTTCTAAACTCCATTGTTGGGGGTTAGGAGCTCTGCTGTGTCCCGATGAATTAATGCAATTATTTATGTTTTCTATTCAAACACGCTTGTTTCTATCTAAGATGTTCATTCGCACTTCAATATGATGGATGTGATGATCCGTGACACTCATCACCATTCTCAACCTATGAACGTGTGCCTGACAACCACCTCCATTCTACCTTCGATTGAATGAGTATCTCTTGGATTCCTTAATTAGAATCTTCGTGGTATAAGCTAGAATCCATTGTTAGCATTCTTGAGAATCTGGAAAGTCTAAACCCTGTCTGTGGTATTCCTAGTAGGATTCAGGGATTGAATAACTGTGACGAGCTTCAAACTCACAAGGGTTGGGTGTAGTGATAGACACAAAAGGATCAATGGATCCTATTCCAGCATGAGTGAGAACTGACAGATGATTGGCCGTGCGATGACAGTGCACCTGGACCATTTTCACTGAGAGGATGGATGGTAGCCATTGACAACGGTGATCCACCAACACACAGCTTGCCATAGGAGGAACCTTGTGTGCGTGATGAAGAAGACAGGGGGAAAGCAGACATTCATAAGACAAAGCATCTCCAAAACTCCAACATATACTCCATTACTGCATAACGAGTATTTATTTCATGCTCTTTTATTTTTCGCAATTCAGACTGATAATCATAATTAATCTCCTGACTAAGATTTACAAGATAACCATAGATTGCTTCAAGCCAACAATCTCCGTGGGATCGACCCTTACTCACGTAAGGTATTACTTGGACGACCCAGTGCACTTGCTGGTTAGTGGTACGGAGTTGTGAAAAGTGTGAATCATAATTTCGTGCACCAAAGGAACATAAAGAAGTGGATTTTGAGAAAGCAGCTTCGACGCGCACGCACACTCCACGCGCACGCGTGGGTGCAAGGAGCTGGACATGGCGCGCGAAAGGTGACGCATCCATCGACACGCACGCGTGCTTGCCGCGTATGCGTGGATCGAAAAATTCAGGCGACGCGCACGCGTGCATGACGCGTACGCGTGACGAGCTGCACGTGACCTCATTAAAGAAATCGTGCCTGGCAATTTCTGAGGCTCAACAAGCCCAAATTCAAGCTGGTTCTGCATGGAAAAGACCTAAGGACTCTAGGGGGAAAGTGGGGGATCATCCATTATACACTTAGATACAATTTTAGCTAGTTTTTGGTTTTTGTTCTTCTAGAGAGATAAACCCTTGTTCCTCTCTAGATAAACCCTTGTTGATTTCTAGTTTTGATTACTTAATTTGAATTCCTTAGTATAATTTGTTTAGATCTTGTGTTAGATTTATGTTTTCTTGTCATTTCCCATTTTCTACCCATTTTGTGAACCTTGTGGATCTTGAATTGTTAATGTTACATTGATGTTCTCTATGATTAGTAGTGTTGTTTGAGTGATTTTCTATTGAAAATTGTTAGTGGGTACTTTTTAATTTCAATTTAATTGCATTTTGAATATGTCTCTTAGTAATGCTTACCATGTGTTTGATGAAATGTTTCCTTTGATTATGGATTAATTTTCTTTACTCTTGGCTTAGGCTAAGGGAATTGGGTAACTTAAGTCATTGGGTCTAATAGATTTGGTGATTTGAAAACCCTTAGTGGTCAATTTGATAAGCATTGATACTAGCCTATTACTAAGTTAATTGGTAGCTAGGTTAGGCCTTATGGTTTGATGTTGATCAAGCCATTTAATATACTTCAAGTATAGAAGTAAACTTAATGAGTTTGGTTCCTTATAATTGTTAAGATATGGTTATTAGACAAGGATGGTGAACCTAATTCCTATGCCTAGCCAAGAGTTGCTTTTGTTATTCATATTTGAAATCCAATAAAAAAATTGTAATTGCTTGATTCTAGTTATAGTTACTTGTTCATTTTTAGAGTAGAATTATAATGGATGTTCTCTTATTAGTTTGGATTTGCTCATACACTGCTTTAGTTACTTGAATTGGTTTCTTGCACTTTAAGATTTCTTGCTTGATAAGTCTCTTAGTTTAATTTCTTGCTCATGATTTGCAACCCCATAATTCTAACCAATGTTGATGCACGTGTTTTTCCATTCCTTGTGAGACGACCCGAAGTTTGAATACTTCGGTTATTTTTATTGGGGTTGAACTTTGTGACAACCAATTCCTTAAAATTTGATTCGAGGATTGATTATTGGTTTGGACTATACTATTAACGAGGTTAATTTGTGAATTTCGAGACCGGTATAAATCCTTGGCCATCACACGCGTGGGTGGAATGTTGGCTCAGCAACGTTGTCTCCAACGCTCATCTCAATGTTAAAAAATCAAGGGTCAGGCGTACGCATTGCCCACACGTACGCTTGACCAGAAAAATGTTGGAGGGAATGTTTGCATGCCAACGTTGACGAAAACGTTGAGGAAGGGTCTGGGAGCAATTTTTAACGCTGCAACATCACTAAAGGCCCAAATTATTACACTACTGGATTATGCAAGCAAGCTAAAGCCCATCAACATCACTCAATCCAAGTCACAAGAAGCATCTAGATTAGGAATTTTAATTCAATTATAATTTGCTCTTTCATTTTAATTGTAAGCCTATATATAGGCAGTAGCTAGATTGGAGAAATCTTTCTGGATTGGAGGGGAGTCCAGAATCATGCATCCACATCCTTTCATGCACTTTTATTTCTTTTCTTTTGTTTTCTATTTTTCTGGTAGTTTAATTTTTGTTTGTAATTTCCATTATGAATTTGAGTTTCAATTTCAGTTCTATTTCTTAATCTTCATCTTTATTTTTCTTCATTTTCTATTTGAGTAGAGCGATGAACTAAACTAACTCTTTCCATTGGGTTAGAGAGCTCTATTGTTATTTAATGGATCAATTGTAGTTTTCATTCTCCTTCTTCAGTCTTTTCTCTTGATTTTACTAGAAAGATTTCGATCTAAATTCAATTGAATAATTATCTCGATGGAGAAATTGTTCATACTTGGATTTCCTCGGAACCTTGACAGAGGAATGAGGAAATCATGCTAGAAATACTTTCTCACATTGGATTAGGTTGGGGATTGGAAGGATATTGTGACATTTAATCCTACTAATACTTTGATCTATGAAGGTGTGTGGTATAATCAGTGACCAAACTTCATCTCTTTCCATGAACAATTAAACCAAGATATTCGAAAATTGTTCAAGTTTAGAGAGATTGGTGAGCCAAGACATTGGGATCCAATCACCTAAGATTGCCAAGCAAGATCAATGAATGCATTCATTGAGGAAGAGATGAGAACGAACTTGATCCGGATAATTCAATATCTCTTGATCCCAATGTTCATTTTATTTTTCTTCATTTACTTTATGTCATTTACTTTATGTACTTTACATTTATGTCAATTCACTTTTCTGCACTTTACTACTTTTATTTACTTTGATTCAATTTACTTTTCTATTGCTTATCACTCCAAACTGAATCGTCTAACTAGGCTAATCAACTAACTATTGATTGCTTAATCCGTTAATCCTCCTGGGATCGACCTCACTCTTTTGTGAGTTTTATTACTTGATACGACCTGGTGCACTTTCCGGTAGTTATTGCGCGGAACCTATTTTTCCCGTATCAATAGGATGATCAGGCAATCAACTCTGTTAATCACATTAAGACGAACGTGTCTGACAAACACCCGCGTCTACTTGGGTTTGTGTAGCCAGAAAGCACGAGCCAACAGCTATGTTTATACATCTCTCAGACGGCTAATCCACGACTTTGTTGGGGACTTCTCGAGACACCAATTCAGCCAATTTTCGGGGAGATTGTGGTCTCCATGCTATAGGCTAGAATCCATAGAGGCAGCATTCTCTGATCCGAAAGATTCGACCTTGTCTGTGGCATTTTGAGTAGGATCGCCAAGAGAATGAACTGCTAGAGCTTCACCCTACATCAGATTAAATGACCACAGGAAATGTCGTTTGATCTGGAGTATAGGAGATCAATGACCATGGGCAATGGCTTTGATCACATACAACCTGCCATAGAAGAACATCAACCATAAGCAAAGAAGACAGTAGTACCATAGAAGAACATCAATCACATGCAACTCCAAGCCTTAAGCCTATTCCTATTAGTATTTTCTACCACTTTTGCTTTTATAGTTTCATGATCATCAAAGTTCAACAACCTTCTGATCTGCTTGACTAAGACTTGCAAGATAACCATAGCTTGCTTTAAACCACAGTCCTCGTGCGATCGGCCCTCACTCGCTCAGGTATTACTTAGACGACCCAGTGCACTTGCTGGTACAACATTATGAAGGTGTGGGGATTCGTGCTAACAGGCAGCAAGGAGCAAAACTAGGTATCAAATTCCTCTTCATCAGATTCCAAGTAGTCATCTTCTTTCTCTAAGCTTGCCATATCCTCATCAAATGAGTCCAGGTGCTTTAGAAGCACAGCAACCGTATCATGAGATTTCATCCAGGATTTTTGATTTTGCATTGAAAGCTTTTGAGCTTCCTTACAAGATTTGACCATCTGCTTGGTCATTGAAGCAAATTCCTTACATTTTTACCTTTTGCTTGCTGAGGTCCACCGCCACCTTTGATAGTAGATACCTTGTTCTCAACAGGCTCATTGCTTAAATATATATTAAAATATTCAAACAAACAAGTTAAAAACATGCCATAGGGGAGAGAACACTTTTTATCACTTTTTACACAATCCCACATGTCGTGAGTCATAAGATATACGAAGGAAATTGGAATGGAATTCAAAATAGCATAGAGCACAAGGGTGTCACAAACAATTATCCTTTGATATGAACCACTTTGAGGCATGATAATATGAGTGATGATGCGATGCAACAGAGCCCTAACAGGTCCTAGGGCCTTATGAGTGGGAGTTGTATCATCCATAGAAGAAAAATTTTCACAGATTCGAGCCAGTACTTCTTGATGAGAAATGCCAACTTGGTTATCCAATTTAACAGCCATATACACTTTTACCCCTGTGTCTTGATATCCAAGGGTCGCGCCAATGGTTTCAGCATTCAAGATAAAATGAGTGTTTTTAACAAAAGAGTGAAGTTCTCCTTCACAAAAAAGTGAGTTCGCAAAGAACTCATGCACTAAGTTCGGGTAGACAGGTTTTCTAATTTTGAAAATGGGAGTACATTTCAGATCATGAATATTAGTTTTAAAATTGATTAACAATAAAGGAAGAAAAGAGAGTACGGTTCGCAAGAATTTGTTTATGAAACTCATACTAAGCACATGTTGCAAATCGGTGAGGATCATAGTGAGAGTGAGTTTTGCCATACTTTCGCTTGAAATCAAGAGAGTTAATATTAGTAGGTTCCCTAGTGTTTTGAAGTATGGTTCTTTAGGGACCTCTAGAAGGACGGTTGCTTGGTGTAGAGTGACCAGTCAGATGTGAAGTGGAACGGCGAGGAGGTGATGATGGTTGGTCTTCCTCTTCACGCATGGGTCCTTTCCCTTTTCCTCCTTTACTACGAGAGGATTCAGCCTCCTTTCTCGCTGAAAAAGCTTTAGGATGAATAACTTTTCTTGCTATAGATTCGGATGAGTGGGACAAATGACAAGAAGATGAATGGGAGTGCATATGTATGTGTGTGTGTGATGCCAGGGTATTTTGGCCAGCTTCACTGACCTTTTCTTTACTGTTTTTAGGTTAGTTTCATGCATTTCTTTAGGAAATAAGCTAGTTTTGGGTAAATATTCACTTATGCCTTCACTCAAGCATACATTGTGCATTTTACATGATTTCATAAGGATTTTGCATAAGTTTAGTGACAAATATTATGTTGCATTACTCATGACTTGGACTAGAGCTTTGATGCACTTTGTTGCTTGATTTTAGGACCAAAAAGGAGCAAGAAAAGGGGAGGTAACTTGCAAAGATTAATGAGAAAAGTGATTGCCAATAACACTCTCAAAAAGCCATCAATGCCCACGTTAGAGAGTTACGTTAACCAAGTTAACGTGAACTCTAACGTGGAGAAAAGAAGTTGAGCCAACGTTAGTGACACTCAACATTGTCACTAACGTTGGCAATCACTCATAAGTAGCCACGTTAGAAGCCACGTTAACCTAGTTAATGTGGCCTCTAACGTTAAGGGGGAGGGAGAGAAGCCAATGTTAGTGACACTCAACATTCTCACTAACGTTGGCCTATGGTGCTAAGTACCACGTTAACTCCCACGTTAACTTGGTTAACGTGGGAACTAACGTAGAGAATGAAGAGTTGTCGACAATGTTAGTGACACTCAATATTGTCACTAACGTTGAAGCAACCACACAACCCCCAAGAGTCACGTTAACTTGGTTAACGTGGAAGCTAAAGATGAGAAATAAAAGATGAGCCAACGTTAGTGACACTCAACATTGTCACTAAAGTTGGGATGGCTAAAAGATGGCCACGTTAGAAACCACGTTAACCTAGTTAACGTGGACTCTAACGTGAGACCTAGGGGCACATTGGAACGTTAGTGACAATGTTGAATGTCACTAACGTTCTCGAAGGATGGCAAAGGCCACGTTAGAAGCCACGTTAACCTAGTTAACGTGAGCTTTAACGTGAAGCAAGAAGGGGCACAGTGGAACGTTAGTGACAATGTTGAGTGTCACTAACGTTCTCGAAGATTGACAAGGCAACGTTAAAAGCCACGTTAACCTAGTTAACGTGGGTTTTAACGTAAGGCAAAAGGGGTGCATTGGAACGTTAGTGACAATGTTAAGTGTCACTAACGTTCCCGAACTTGGACTTTCACTAAATGATTAACACTCCTTACGCCCTGAGCTTAAGTCTCTGCCAACTCCGCACTTTCTCTCTGCAAGTAAAGCCAAGCCCAAATAAAGAAAGGAACTGCTTCAAACTCAAGATCCAAAGGCCCAAGACTTGAAGAGTGAACTAGAAGCTGAGAAGAGTAGTATATATAGGAGTAGCTTTGAATTGTAAAAGAGTTCTAGAGGCTGAAGAACCACTCTTTGTATTTTACTTTCTTTGCAATTTCTAGTTTATGATGTATTCTCCATCTTTGTTTTCATTTTCAAGAGCTATGAACAACTAAACCCCTTTCATTGGGTTAGGGAGCTCTGTTGTAATTTAATGGATCAATACTAATTTTCATTGTTCTTCTTCTATCTTTCCTCTTGATTTTACTTGAAAGCTTTCGATCTTCATCCAATTGAGTAGTTATCTTGGAAGAGAAACTATTCAAACTTGGATCTCTTTTGAACCTTGGAAGAGGAATGAAGAGATCAAGCTAGAAATGCTTTGTCATGCTGGACCAAATTGGGTTTGGATGGGTATGTGACTGTAACCCTCTCAATACTTGGTTTGGGAAATGCATGTGGTATAATCAGTGACCATACTTCATCTCTTCTCATGAGCAATTGACCAAGGAATTGGCTATTGATCAAGATTTGAGAGATTGAATTGCAAGAAATTGTAATTCAATCACTTAAGATTGCCAAGGAGATCAATGAGTGCATTGATTGAGGAAGAGATGAAAATGAACTTGATCCAGAGAATTGCAACATCTCCTAAGCCCAATGAACTCCCCATCTCTAATCTCACCCATTCTCTTTAATTTCTGCGATTTACTTTTATGAGCAAATCCCCCATTCCCATTTACAATTCTGCAATTTATTTTCAGTCATTTACTTCCAGTCCTTTAGTTCTAGCATTTACTTTTCTGTTATTTACATTCCCGCCATTTTATTTTCTGCAACTTTCAACCCAAATTCTGGATTCGCTCAACTAGAACATTCTTCTAATTAAAGTTGCTTGATCAATCAATCCCTGTGGGATTCGACCTCACTCTATTGTGAGTTTTTACTTGACGACAACTTCGGTACACTTGCCGAAGGGAGATTTGTTGTGAGACAAGTTTTCCGTGCATCAAGTTTATGGTGCCGTTCCCGGGGATTGATTGTGCATCAATAATGATTAGATTGGAAGATCACTAGATTGAGCATTTTATTTTGTGAATTTCATTTTTCTGTTTGAGTGACTTACTTTTTTGTTTTTAGTTAAACTTCTTCCCTTCTCCATCTACTCTTTTGTTTTTCTTTGTTATTTTCAATTCTGTTTGCTAACCCACTAACTGTTTGATATATTGCATCACCCACAACTAACATCAATTCTGACATAAATACTGTCTGCACCTATATTCTCTGCTTGTACTTGTTGGTTGTATGACAGGGAGAAGAAGTGGGGCTTCAACTTCCTTTGATTCTGAACCAGAGAGAACCTTCCTTAGACTAAGGAGGGAGGCAAAAGAAAAACGAGTAGTTGGTGCTGAAGAAGAAGAGGAACAGTTTGAGGAAAACTTTGAACCAAACATGGAAGAAAACATGGAAAATCATCATGAAGAAGAGATTCACAACCATGGCAGATGAGGTGGAGCAAATCATGCTGGGGAGGATAGAAGAGTTTTGGGCTCTTACATTAATCCAAACCCAGGCAATTGTGGAAGTAGCATCCAAAAACCAACAATCCATGCCAACAACTTTGAACTTAAACTACAGCTCATCACCCTTGTTCAGAACAACTGTTCGTTTGGATGAGGTGTTCAAGAAGATCCCAACCAACATTTGACCACCTTTCTGAGAATATGTGACACAGTGAAATCTAATGGTGTTCTTCCTGACGCCTATAGATTGCTCTTATTTCCCTTCTCACTCAGAGACAAGGCAGCCAAGTGGCTGGAATCCTTCCCAAGGGAGAGCTTGACAACTTGGGAGGATGTGGTGAACAAATTCTTAGCAAGATTCTACCCTCCTCAACGAATCAATAGGCTGAGAGCTGAGGTTCAAACCTTCAGGCAACAGGATGGTGAGACTCTGTATGAAGCATGGGAGAGGTTCAAAGACTTAACAAGGAGGTGTCCACTAACAATGTAGCTCACCAACAATTCACCCAGAGGACATCTCAACACCCCCACAACAACACTTCTCCACATACTTATCAAAACCAAAACAACACATCTGCTCCGAATCACTCATCAATTGATGACAGGCTCTCTAAGATTGAAGCCCTACTTGAAGGAATAAGCCAAGAGATTCAAGAAAATAAGGCGTTCAAAGAGGAGGTGCGAGCCAATATTAAGAACCAGGGAGAAACCATTAGGAAGCTGGAATTCCAGGTGGGATATTTGTCTGAGAAGATTCCCAAACCTACTGATAGCTTCCCAAGTGACACGGAGAAAAACCCCAAGGGAGAAGCAAAGAAAGTAAGATGGGAAGATTGCAAAATGGTCACTACAAGTGATCAAGAGACTGAAGACAAGCAAGACAAAATGTGCAAACAACCTGAAGACAACTCAACAAAGGAGGAGGATAGAGATCACAAAGAACCAGAAATCTCACAACAAGAGCTGCTGAAGCTCTATGCACCATTCCATCAACTGCTCAATGGTGCTGTGGGAAAAAGAATATACTCAAGGTTCCTAGACTTGTTTGCATCTCTGCATGTGAACATACCATTCATCAAGGCAATTCAACAAATGCCTGCATTCATCAAGTATATGAAGGAACTTCTTCCCAGGAAAAGCTCACTCAAGGGAGGGCAGACTATAGTGATGAACAAGGAATGTAGTGCCCTTATTCAACCTGAGTTGCCTACAAAAAGAAGAGACCCAGGAAGATTTCATATCCTTTGTGCCATAGGTGAAAATATGTTCGACAGAGCACCATGCGATTTAGGGGCCAGCATCAACTTACTGCCCTTATCCCTGGTGAAGAGGCTGCAGATCAATGAGATAATGCCCACAGATGTCATTATCAGACTGGCTGACAAAACTCAAAAGCAAGCAATAGGAGTGGTGGAAAATGTGTTGCTAAAGGTTGGGAAGTACTTTCTCCCAACAGACTTTGTCATTCTGGACATGGAAGAAAGTCACACTCACCCAATCATATTGGGAAGACCATTTCTAGCTACGGCCAGAGCACTTATCGATGTAGAGAAAGGGGAGCAAATATTGAGAATCCATGATGAACAACTCAGCTTCAATGTTTTCAAACTCTCACAAGAAATAGATCAAGAGGACAAAGAACTAAGCACAAATGATAATGAGACACTGAAGGAGGAAACAAGCACTGAAGCACAGCCAGTTCGTTCTGAGACCCCCTTAACTGACAAACAAGGAAAACAGCAATTGCCACAGCTCAAGGAAAAGTTGGAGGAACCCAAACCTCTAGAGGCAGGTGAAGACAGCATCACAACTCGTTGGAGAAAAGAGGTTACCAAGGGGAAGGCAACCTCAAAAGAAACAAAGAAGAAGGTACCAAGGAGATGGAGGAACAAGAAGATCCCTACGGAAGACTTCTCTCCAGGGGATAGAGTTGTCTCAGCCTACTTCCCAGATATTCCCCCTAATCTCCCTACTGTGCCATGTCAATTACCCAAGGTCTTCACTATCAACAGAGTTCTTTCCCTGGAACATGTGGAAATCATTGATCCAACCAATGGATACAAGTCCACAGCAAGAGGGGAGGACTTTAAGCACTACCAACCACCGTGATGAAAGAAAAACGTTAAGCTAGTGACGCTAAAGAAGCACTTCATGGGTGGCAACCCATGTTTTATATGCTTTCAGATGATAATGAATAAGTCAATCTTTATGAGCTTCAATCCAAACTTAACAAACAATTGGTGAAAATCTTCTTATGCAGAATATAGTGAGGAACAAGTTTGGTGTTCAAAGCAAACCAGGTTGCATGCTAGCCTTGGGAGCTTTGAACACAAAACTTTCATCACAGTGCTTCAAACTAAGTTTGGTGTCACCCCATGGTGCCACCCAAATGCATATAAGGAACCACCAATAGTTAGTTAGTTAGTTGAAATTCATAAACAAACAATCAAATCCTTTCTTTCAATTTATTCTAGCCGTAGAGTTTTAATTTTCTTATATATTAATTCCCTTATTTCAAATCTTTATATGAAAGGAAAAGAAGCATGAAAAGGGATTGATTGGACAATTAAATGGGGGAAATTTCGCCACTTAAATAAGAGGGGCTACACACTTGTTCTAAAGAGGGAATACGTTGGAAAATGTTGCCATGCAACATTGAAAAAAAGGGACCCCTAGAAGACCGAGCAATCCCCATCATAAAGTGATGATCCTTGTCTTCTAGCCATGCATAACCCCAACCGTCCATCAAGTGACCACTTCATCAATCTACACCCTCCATTCTCTCACAACTTCTCTATATAAACAACCCTTGCCCATACCACCCTTCATTGTCATCACACACCTTCACCACTCTTTATTTCGGTACAATACACCCCCTATCCAATTACAAACATTCCTCCCCTCACTCTCCTCATTGTCATAAAACCCTAAACAACCAAAAGTCTCCACAACCTTACCACCTTCACATATTAAATCATCATTCATGGCATCTTCAAGTTCTAAAAAAAGGGAAGGGAAGGAACCCATGGAAGAACACCCATATGATGAGAAGAGATTTAGAAGCTTGCATCATGCATTGTAATACGGGTGGATGGTTGATAAGGAAATCATTTATGAGCTGGGATTTCAAGTTACAAAGACTGAATGCCCCGAAATCACAGAGAAGGTAGAAAGGAGAAGATGGGAGCTCCTCACTGACCCGGTCACTAAGGTGAATGCAAATCTCATAAGAGAATTTTATGCAAATGCAGTCGGGTATGATAAAAAAGATGAGTCATATACATGCTTTGTGAGAGGAACAATGGTGGATTTTGGTCCCATGAGTGTAATGAGGGCATTGAAGCTACGGTCTATACCATTTGAAGAAGAAAGTTACCACTCAAGATTGGACAACAACCCCAATTATGACCAGCTTTTACTAGACCTTTGTGTACCAGGAGCTGACTGGGAAAGGGGTGCAGGAAATAAACCAAAGTTCATTAAGAGAACAGATCTCACTCCTGAAGCTAAGGGGTGGTTCGAGCTAGTGAGGAGGTCTATTCTCCCAGCTGCAAACAACTCAGAGGTGAATCTCGAGAGAGAAACAATGTTGCATTGTATACTCAAGGGAGGAGAAATCAAAGTTCATGAGATCATAGCTCAAGGAATTAGAAAGATGGCAGAGAAAAGCGACTCAAGAGGAACATTAGGTTACCTCAGCACTATTTACCGAATATGCAAGAAAGCTAGGGTGGTTTTTGAAGATGAGGACCCCGTTTGGATAAAGGAAGGCATTCCAATAACGGTCCGAAGGATGAATGCTGTAGCACTTCCCCTGCCTCAACGGAAGCAAAGAAAGAGGACAGCCCCTCCAGTAGTTGAAGGACAGGTCTTAGAGGGACAAGCACCACAGACCTTGGACATGCACCAATTATAGGAAGCCATTGATGGCTTATCTAGACAATATTTGGAAAGCCAAGGAGCACAGAAAGAGCTTCAACTACAGATGATGGGGCAGCAAGATGAGTGGCAAAGGCAAATGATGGAACAACAACTAAGCCGAGGACAACAATGGGGAGAAGCATTCAACAGGAATGAACAAAGGCAAAACGAGCAACAAGAATCCACCCAGAGGCTAATCAACATCCAAGCACATCAAGGGGCACACATACATGAGATGCATCAAAGACAAATAGAACAGGCAGAACTATTGGACGAGCAAAGGGCATTCACAGAAGGAGTTTACATGAGTCAAACAGGACATCAGATAAATACTCAAGCTAGGCTCGGCTACTTAGTGGGACAGCTACCAATATTGCATCCAGGAATAGCCAAGTATGATGAAATGAAGGATGAATTAGCACGAAAGGAAAGACAAAGGGTGGAAGAGAGTCATGAGTCAGTGAGGAAGGCACTCGAGGATTGGAAACAAGCAAGATTGGCATGGATGCGAGGAAATGCAAGAGGAAACAAGGAGGACAAGCAAGGAAAAGAGCGTGGACACCCACAACAGTAAAAGGTGGTGGAGTTCCTTCTTTGTTCCATCTTTCTCTGTGTTTTAAATAAGGAAGATCTTGTATGAAATAGAACTTGCTTCCATGTTATGTTTAAACCTTTTTCAAATCATGTTATTTTTAGTTTTTGGTATTGAATAGGTCCATGATTACTGGTCTTTATGTCACTGCATCATTACTTCCCTTTCTTGTAAGCTTGTCCCTTTTTAAATCAAATGAAGAAGAGAATGCTTATGTTTTTAAAAGACCAGAGTAGAGTTCATATTGTGGAAGTGCATTCATGAATCTTTGGGGTAGTCATAAGTTAGCTAAGTTGGTTCAACCACAAGGCTAGGAAGACAACTATCTATCCTGAATACTTTGCTTTGGAATACACTCATGAGACTAAGCTAATAACAAGATCCTAAGAAGAGAAAAGGGAAAGAACAATGGAAGTGAAAAACAAAAGAAAAAGAGTAAGCAATAAGGCTAGGCATTAATGGTTTTAAGCTTGAGGCAAGTGTCTGTGGTGCTCCTGTGTGAGGGATATACTTGGATGAATAAGCTCTTAGGGGTGCCTTATCACTTGGTAACTTGGGTTAACTAACTCGGGATTATCAGCTGAAAGTCCACTATCAAGAGTAACCTTCACTACAGAACACTTAGTAACCCAAAGAGGTACTGGACACTAAGGTCTCAAGAATAGAAAATAAATAAACTAAATGCCTGTAGTGTGTATGTATGGGGGATAGGCTTGAGGGAGTAAGTCCTTAGGAGTGTCTCAACACCTAGCACCTTGAACCAACTGGTTCGGGAGTGTTGGCTGAAAGCTTATCTTAAAGAGTTGCCCCCTTACAGAGCACTTAGCCTAAATAACACAAACAACCCTTGTAATAACAATAAAAGGATCAATGAATAAAAGTCTCATGGGATATGAACAAAGTGGGTGTTTTAGGACAGAATAAAGGTCTGAAAACCAGAAATGGAATGAACCTAAGTTGCTATGCATGAAACCACCATAAAATCAGTAATATGACTTCCACAAGAAAGACTCATTCTTCTGGATATTCCATTCATCATTTTCTTGTTCCAGTATTTGCTTAGGGACAAGCAAGCTTTAAGTTTGGTGTTGTGATGCCAGGGCATTTTGACCAGTTTCACTGACCTTTTCTTTACTGTTTTTAGGTTAGTTTCATGCATTTCTTTAGGAAATAAGCTAGTTTTGGGTAAATATTCACTTATGCCTTCACTCAAGCATACATTGTGCATTTTACATGATTTCATGAGGATTTTGCATAAGTTTAGTGGCAAATATTATGTTGCATTACTCATGACTTGGACTAGAGCTTTGATGCACTTTGTTGCTTGATTTCAGGACCAAAAAGGAGCAAGAAAAGGGGAGGTAACTTGCAAAGATTAATGAGAAAAGTGATTGCCAATAACACTCTCAAAAAGCCATCAATGCCCACGTTAGAGAGTCATGTTAACCAAGTTAACGTGAACTCTAACGTGGAGAAAAGAAGTTGAGCCAACGTTAGTGACACTCAACATTGTTACTAACGTTGGCAATCACTCATAAGTGGCCACGTTAGAAGCCACGTTAACCTAGTTAATGTGGCCTCTAACATTAAGGGGGAGGGAGAGAAGCCAACGTTAGTGACACTCAACATTGTCACTAACGTTGGCCTATGGTGCTAAGTACCACGTTAACTCCCACGTGAACTTGGTTAACGTGGGAACTAACGTAGAGAATGAAGAGTTGTTGACAGTGTTAGTGACACTCAACATTGTCACTAACGTTGAAGCAACCACACAACCCCCAAGAGTCACGTTAACTTGGTTAACGTGGAAGCTAACGATGAGAAATGAAAGATGAGCCAACATTAGTGACACTCAACATTGTCACTAACGTTGGGATGGCTAAAAGATGGCCACGTTAGAAGCCACGTTAACCTAGTTAACGTGGACTCTAACGTGAGACCTAGGGGCACATTGGAATGTTAGTGACAATGTTGAATGTCACTAACGTTCTCGAAGGATGGCAAAGGCCACGTTAGAAGCCACGTTAACCTAGTTAACGTGAGCTTTAACGTGAAGTAAGAAGGGGCACACTGGAACGTTAGTGACAATGTTGAGTGTCACTAACGTTCTCAAAGATTGACAAGGCAACGTTAAAAGCCACGTTAACCTAGTTAACGTGGGTTTTAACGTAAGGCAAAAGGGGTGCATTGGAACGTTAGTGACAATGTTAAGTGTCACTAACGTTCCCGAACTTGGACTTTCACTAAATGATTAACACTCCTTACGCCCTGAGCTTAAGTCTCTGCCCACTCCGCACTTTCTCTCTGCAAGTAAAGCCAAGCCCAAATAAAGAAAGGAACTGCTTCAAACTCAAGATCCAAAGGCCCAAGACTTAAAGAGTGAACTAGAAGCTGAGAAGAGTAGTATATATAGGAGTAGCTTTGAATTGTAAAAGAGTTCTAGAGGCTGAAGAACCACTCTCTGTATTTTACTTTCTTTGCAATTTCTAGTTTATGATGTATTCTCCATCTTTGTTTTCATTTTCAAGAGCTATGAATAATTAAACCCCTTTCATTGGGTTAGGGAGCTCTGTTGTAATTTGATGGATCAATACTAATTTTCATTGTTCTTCTTCTATCTTTCCTCTTGATTTTACTTGAAAGCTTTCGATCTTCATCCAATTGAGTAGTTATCTTGGAAGAGAAGCTATTCAAACTTGGATCTCTTTTGAACCTTGGAAGAGGAATGAAGAGATCAAGCTAGAAATGCTTTCTCATGCTGGACCAAATTGGGTTTGGATGGGTATGTGACTGTAACCCTCTCAATACTTGGTTTGGGAAATGCATGTGGTATAATCAGTAACCATACTTCATCTCTTCTCATGAGCAATTGACCAAGGAATTGGCTATTGATCAAGATTTGAGAGATTGAATTGCAAGGAATTGTAATTCAATCACTTAAGATTGCCAAGGAGTTCAATGAGTGCATTGATTGAGGAAGAGATGAAAATGAACTTAATCCGGAGAATTGCAACATCTCCTAAGCCCAATGAACTCCCCATCTCTAATCTCACCCATTCTCTTTAATTTCTGCGATTTACTTTTATGAGCGAATCCCCCATTCCCATTTACAATTCTGCAATTTATTTTCAGTCATTTACTTCCAGTCCTTTAGTTCTAGCATTTACTTTTCTGTTATTTACATTCCCGCCATTTTATTTTTTGCAACTTTCAACCCAAATTCTGGATTCGCTCAACTAGAACATTCTTCTAATTAAAGTTGCTTGATCAATCAATCCCTGTGGGATTCGACCTCACTCTATTGTGAGTTTTTACTTGACGACAACTTCGGTACACTTGCCGAAGGGAGATTTGTTGAGAGGATTGGGGTTGTTTGGAGTGAGGAGGATTTTAGGGGGGTATTGATGCTAGGGTATTTTGGCCAGTTTCACTGACCTTTTCTTTACTATTTTAGGGTAGTTTCATGCATTTTCTTAGTTAATAAGCAAGTTTTGGGTAGATAATCACTTACATCTTGATTCAAGCAAACATCGTGAATTTTATATGATTTTTTGAGAATTATGCATGCATTGAATGATAAAATGGATGATGCATGATCTCACGAGTTAGAACCTAGCTTTGATGCACTTTACTTGCTTGATTTTAGGACAAAGGAAGCAAGAAAGATGCCACGTTAATAGCCATGTTAGTCTAACTAACGTGACCATTAACGTGGAATGGGGGCTAGCTTGCAACGTTAATGAGAAAAGTGATCACCAATAACGCCTTCGTGAGCCATCATAACCCACGTTAGTTGCCACGTTAACTACATTAACGTGGAAGCTAACGTGGAGGAGAAGTAAAGCTCTAACGTTAGTGGTAAAAGTGAATACCACTAACGTTGGAAAATCGGGCACACTTAGCCACGTTAAGAGTCACGTTAATTACATTAACGTGAACTCTAACGTGGAAGGAACAAAGAAGTGCCAACGTTAGTGACACTCACCTTTGTCACTAACGTTGGACCAAGCCACCATTAGCCACGTTAGTTGCCACGTTAGTTACATTAATGTGGAGGAAAGGAATGATGAGCCAATGTTAGTGACACTCACCTTTGTCACTAATGTTGGAGATGGCAATCACCACCACGTTAGTGGCCACGTTAATACAATTAACGTGAGGCACTAACGTGAGAAGGGGCATTTGGAGCGTTAGTGACAAAGGTAAGTGTCACTAACGCTCTCAAGGCTGAGGCATGCCGACGTTAGGAGTCACGTTAGCTACCCTAACGTGGACTCTAACGTAGGGAGGAAGGGCAACAAGCAAACGTTATTAGAAAAGGTGAATGCCAATAACGTTTGCGAAGGACCAAGAGGCAACGTTAGTGGTCACGTTAGTGCCACTAACGTTGAAGTTAACGTGGACCATCTTGGGTTCGGAACGTTAGTGAAAAAGGTGATCGTCACTAACATTCTCGAACCCACATTTTCACTTAACGTTAACACTACTAACGTCCTAACTAACGTCCATGCCTAACTCACGCTTTCTCTGCAAGCAAAGCTGAGCCCACTGAAGACTGCAACTGCTTCAACTAAAGACCCAAAGGCCCATATCTAAGAGTTGAAGAGCCAACTAGAAGATTAGAAGAGTAGTATATATAGGAGTAGTTTTGAACTAGTAAGGAAGCTTTTGGCATTTTGGATAACTACACTTTCTATATATTTTACTTTCTCTGCAACTTCTAGTTTTAGTTTTCATAATGTACTTTACACTTACGCTTTCCATTCCCAGAGTTATGAACAACTAAACCCCTTTCATTAGGTTAGGGAGCTCTGTTGTAATTTGATGGATCAATAATAGTTTTCATTATTCTTCTTCTTTCTTTTCTCTTGATTTTACTAGAAAGATTTCAATCTTCATCCTATTGGGTAGTTATCTTGGAAAAGAAGCTATTCATACTTGGATCTCCTTGGACCTTGGAAGAGGAATGAAAAGATCATGCTAGAAATGCTTTCTCATGTTGGACCAAATTGGGGTTTGGATAGATATGGTGACATATAATCCTACCAATACTTTGATTTGGGAATACATGTGGTATAATCAGTGACTGTTCCGAGGGTTACCTGAAACTGTAGGTCGATCTCGGATGAGATCTTCTGTACTGGTCGGAGATGACGTGTTCGGCTAGCTGGTGGCGGCCGGAGCTGTTGTATCCGACTCGTTGGACTGGCTGCACTTCTGATCCTTAGTCACCGGAGGATGGGGGGTACCTGCAAGAGACTCCGATGCTTAAGTTAGCACGGGTATTAAGCAGGTTTATTGTAGAATCAGAGTATGAGTTATACCTGGGTGCTCCAGTGTATTTATAGTAGTGTGGGCTGACCATTCCGATAAGATAAGTTAGTTATCTTATCTTATCTTATCTTTGGGTGAGGTCAGCTTATCTTCAAGGGAATCGCCTTTATCTCTATAGGCTTTGACTGCCTTTGGATTTGGGTCGTGTTCCTCTATTTGGCCCTTTATTGGGCTTTCCTGTCGATTTGGCCGACCTCTTTGAGAAGAGGTCGGGTAGCCTGACCTGAAGAAGTTTGTCGCTTTGTCGCCAATCATCCCAGGTCGGATAGCTCAACCCAGGATATGAACAGTGCCCCTGCTTGAGCTCGGTCTTTTTGTTGAGGTCGAGTCCTTGACTTCGGTCCTTCTCTAGTGAAGCCTAACTCAAGCATTTTGTCGATTCCTTTCTTTGTAGAGCCTTTTTGAATGTGGAACGTTTTCCTCTAAAAGTGCGCGCTTTTATATCGGCGCTTTGGGAACGTGCGAGGGTTTAATACCCTCATTAATTGGCTTCAAGTGCCCCGTTTCCCTTGGTTTTTATTTTGAACTTTGCCGTCAGAAACGGTTTCTCTTCTTCGTTCCTCTTCGTAACTTCTCCCTTTACTTTCTCGTTTTCTGTTTTCCCTAGAGTTTCACAGTTTCTTCCTGCGACGCCTGCTCTACTACCGCTTTCTGTGGAAAAAGAGTGATTCTGGATTTCTTCCTCCGTTTTCTTCCGGCGAATTTTTTCCGTTCGAGGGGTGGCTCTGTCGCTTCTTGCTCTTCAGCTTTCTTTCGAGGTTTCCTTCTATCTTCCAGGTTCGATTTTTCCTCCTCTGTCATTTTTTTATGTCTGAGTTTGATTTTGCTTGGAGAAAGTTTGGATCTTTCTGCTTTTACTGTGCCTGATTGTTGCGTGTTCTGGAGTTTCTTCGTCTTTTGTATGAATTTTTTCGTCTTTCCTGTTGCTTGATGCTTTTAGGGCTTTTGCATGTTATCACCGTTTCTGCTTGTGCTTTCGATGATGGTTTTTGTTTGATTCTGGAGAAAAAGCTGTGTCTTTGACGATTCTCTGCTTGGCATGTTTGGTGTTGTCGAAGCTTTTTGTAAAAAGATAGTGGCTTTGATGACTTTTCTACTTTTTTGTGTTTTGTCTTTCTCCTATGAAAATGCTTGCTGTTTGAAATCTTCTTTTTGTTTGGGGGATGCCAAGACGTAAGCTGTAGATTTTTTTTGAAACCTTGCTTTGCCACGGCCTCCAAAGGATGCCCCAGGACTTTGGTTTGAGTCTTGGGGTTTTCCTTTTCTGTTTGTTCGTCTGTATCATATTAGTCGAGTTGCTTTGCCCCTCCTCCGAGATGTTTTTTAGTAATCCAATCTTCTTTTCTTTTTGTAGGATTAGTTGGCCTCATGTCTTCTCGCAATAACGTTGTAGAGATGTCTTCCAAAGTTCTCGAGGGAATGTCCGATTGGCTGGACTCCCTTGTCCTAATTTGTGTCTCTGTTGTAGATGCTGAATTTTGTGTAGAGCTGAGGAAACGTCATAGGATCTGTGGTAACAGTGCTCGGGAGAGGGATTATGAGCTTGTAGTTCCTGACTCTAATGAGAGGGCTTGTTTTCCTACTTTCGTCGAGGGGGAGCGTCCTTTCTTCTACGCCTATGAATATTTCTTCAGCCAGTTGGATGTTACTTTTCCTTTTACTGCTTTCGAGACCGACTTGTTGTGGTCATGTAACATTGCTCCATCCCAGCTTCATCCGAATTCCTGGGGTTTTATCAAGATATTTCAACTGCTTTGCCAAGAGTTAGGCATAACACCTTCTCAAACTCTTTTCCTCTATCTTTTTGTCTCGGCCAAGCCCGGAGGTTCTTCCATAAAGAAAGCTTCCTGGGTTTCTTTCAGATCGGCCCAGGGGCATAAAGTTTTTGCTATGTATGATGAGTCTTTTAAAGATTTTAAGAATTATTTCTTCCAAGTCCGTGTTGTTGAGGGGGTCCACCCCTTTTTTCTTGATGAGAATGATGAGCCTGCATTTCTTCTAGAGTGGCAAAAGAATGTGAGAGTGCCACGTTATACATGGGAGATGCTTAATGAGATTGAGTGGGCTTTTGTAGTTGTTCTTGAAGATTTGTGCGGGGAACCACCCCATCTGGATACAAAAGATTCTTGAGTGATCCATCTTTGGTTCGAACTGCTTTGGGTACTGTTTGACTTGTTATATACTTGTTTCTGAGTTTTTCTTCTCCTATGTTGTAACTCTTCATTTATGGTTGATTCTGTATTTTTAGAAATGTCGAAAAATAATGATTCCATGAAGGCCTACAAGAAGGCGAAGAAGTCTGCTGCTGCTCAAAACATCTCGGCCAAGGCGGCCGGAGAGGGATCTTCTCAAGTTCCAGAAAAGCCGCCCGTGCCGAGTTCTCCTGGGCCAAGGAAGGTGATCCCCACTCCTCGAGTTCGTCTAACTGATCCTCCACAGACTTCTGCCATTACTTCTGGTGCTCCTCCCAATAAGAAATAGAAAATAATTGAGGCCTTTAACCTTGACGCCCCTGATTTTAATGTAATCGAGTTCGTAGATCAGCAAATCGGTCCCTACGGTACCCTCCCCATGGCTGATGTGTCAATCCTTCGCCATCTGGATTTTATGACCCGAAACAGTGTTAAAATGGCATATATGGGGGCTGCCTTGTACCGAAATGCTCAGAATATTCCTCTCCATGCCACCAAAGAATTTATGGAGGAGGCTAAACAGGAGTTCGACCGGATGAAGGGCCTGAAGGAAGAGCTTGAGGTAAAGCTAGCCAAGTTGGAGAAGGATCTGGAGAACGAAAAGGCGAGTTCCCTTGCTCTGGCAGCTTCTGTGCGGTTGGCCGAGGACACGGCATTGAGGCATAAGGACAGTTATGTGACATCTTATCGGGAGGTGGTGCGCCTGAGGGAAGAGTTGGAGATTTCCCGAGCTGATTACTCCGAGCTCCAAGGTCATCTTGTTGGCAGCGTAACTGCTGCCTATGAGAACTTGAAGGAGCAGGTTCGGATTATTGCTCCTGAGGCCGACCTTACTCTTTTCAGCCTGGATAATGTTTTGAGGGATGGTAAGATTGTCCCTGATGACCAGGATGATGATGATGTTAAGCCTCCCCCTGTGTCTTCTACCAAAGTGTCAACCTCTTCAGTTCCTCCAGTTGTGTCTGATCCGGATTGCCAGATTCTGAACCGGGATGATGGAACCGTGGATGCTGTGCCTAGTCAGACTCGCCTTCCTTCTCCTTGTACTGATGCTGTCGAAAAGGCTCCCGATCTTTGCTGATTTCTCTTGGATATTTTGTGTAAATAGCCCGGCTTGTGGGCTTCTAAACTCTTTTTTTGTAGTTTGAATATTTTGCTCGACTGTGGATACTCTTTTGGGTTGCTTGTCTAGCAACTTTGTTTTTGAAAAACAACAAGTAGTTTTCAAGCTTTTGGGGCTGACCCTGAAGCTCGTTATAATATTGTATTTTATATCCCGCTCGTTTGTGCTTGTCTTAGCACTTTTTGGAGATGTTGGAGCCTTGCTTCTCGGCCTCTTTGGATCGCTTTGCACCTGTTGCTTGCGGGTTGACTCCTTTGAGGTCGTGAATGTGCGGGTCCAACTTGTTTCTCAGTTTTCTTGCTCTTGCTTGTATTTCTAGCAACCCATAGCCGATTTCTTTACGTTGGTCCTCGTCTTAGCTACCTTTGTAGTCCTCTTTCTTGGACCTTTGGTAGGTCTCTTTTAGGGACTACTTTATAACTTGTTTGTGGGAGGTCGACTTCTTTACGTCATCTTTTTCTAAGTTATTTTTGTAATCCTCTTTCTTGGACCTTTGTCAGGTCTCTTTCGGGGATTACGTTTATAACTTTGTTAGTTGTAGGAGATCGACTTCTTTGCGTCGTCCTCTTCTAAGTTATTTTGTAATCCTCTTTCTTGGACCTTTGTCAGGTCTCTTTCAGGGATTACTTATATAACTTTGTTAGTTGTAGGAGATCGACTTCTTTGCGTCGTCCTCTTCTAAGTTATTTTGTAATCCTCTTTCTTAGACCTTTGTCAGGTCTCTTTCAGGGATTACTTATATAACTTATTTTGTAGGAGACCAACTTCGTTAGGTCGATCTCTTCTAAGTTATTTTGTAATCCTCTTTCTTGGTCCTTTGTCAAGTCTCTTTCAGGGATTACTTATATAACTTATTTTGTAGGAGACCGACTTCGTTAGGTCGATCTCTTCTAAGTTATTTTGTAATCCTCTTTCTTGGACCTTTGTCAGGTCTCTTTCAGGGATTACTTATATAACTTATTTTGTAGGAGACCGACTTCGTTAGGTCGATCTCTTCTAAGTTATAGCAATTCCTCTTTTATAGGGTTGGCCAGACCTCTTTCCAAGGATTTGCTGATAACTTGGGTTGACTTGGTCCGACTTCTCAACGTCGGCCACTCTTTAAGTTATCATTTAGCAATCCATAAGACCTCGTCATGTTCTTTTTTCGGATCATTTTCGATAACTTCTTGCATTATTCTGTGTTCATCTTTACCGATTTATAAAAGGTGGTTTCTGTCGACCTTTAGATGAATCGCGTTTTCATCTTTATTGGTCTTTTATCGTGATCGTGCAGTGAATCTGTTTTTTACTTTCTGCCGATCTGTTGCTTTATAATCGGATGATGAATGCTTCAGATTAATTCATCTTGAGAATTTGTTGCAGGCGTGCCACGATCTGGGAAGCTCTCGTCCATCGAGTTCGGACAGTCTGTAGTAGCCCTTCCCAAGTACTTTTATGACTCGGTAGGGTCCTTTCCAGTTTCCTGCCAACTTTCCTTCTCCGGGTCGAGTTGTTCCAATATCATTTCGGATTAGGATGAGATCATTCTCCGTGAAACCTCTTTGCACTACCTTTTGATTATATCTTGAAGCCATTCGGCGCTTTAGCGCTTCTTCCCTGATCCGAGCTCTTTCTTGGATTTTCGGAAGTAGGTCGAGTTCTTTTCTTTGAAGTTGCGAGTTGGCTTCTTCATTGTAGTGGAATACTCTAGGCGACCCTTCCTCGACCTCTACTGGGATTATTGCCTCCACTCCGTACGCTAATCGGAACGGTAATTCGTTTGTGGTGAAATGTAGCATGGTTTGATATGCCCATAGGACCTGTAGAAGTTCTTCAGCCCAAGCTCCCTTCGCATCTTGCAGTCTCCGTTTCAACCCAGCCAATATGACTTTGTTGGCAGCTTCAGCTTGCCCATTGGCTTGAGGATGTTCGACGGAGGTGAACTGGTGCTTTATGTTCAAGTCGGCTACTAATTTCCTGAAGCCTGCATCTGTGAATTGAGTGCCATTGTCTGTGGTGATGGAGTATGGAACCCCGAACCTTGTGACAATGTTCCTATATAGGAATTTTCGGCTTCTTTGAGCAGTGGCATTGGCTAGGGGCTCTGCCTCAATCCACTTTGTGAAATAGTCTACTCCGACTATGAGGAATTTAACTTGTCCTGATCCCTGGGGAAAGGGTCCGAGAAGATCGAGTCCCCATTTTGCAAATGGCCAAGGCGAAGTTACGCTGATGAGTTCTTCTAGCGGGGCGATGTGAAAGTTGGCATGTTTCTGGCATGGGGGACATGTCTTTACAAATTCTGTAGCTTCCTTTTGTAGATTTGGCCAGTAAAATCCCGCTCGAAGTACCTTTTTGGTGAGAGCTTGTGCCCCGAGATGATTGCCACAAATACCGCTATGTACTAATACGCACGGAAACTTGTCTCTCAACAATTTTCCTTCGGCAAGTGTACCGAATTTGTCGTCAAGTAAAAACTCACAATAGAGTGAGGTTGAATCCCACAGAGATTGATTGATCAAGCAAATTTAATTAGAGGAATGTTCTAGTTGAGCGAACCAGAATTTGATTTGAGATTTGCAGAAAATTAAATGGCGGGAGAGTAAATAGCAGAAACAGTAAATGCTAGAAATAAAGAGTTGAATGTAAATGGCGGAAAGTAAATTGCAGAATCTTAAACGGGAATGGGGTAATTGCTCATAAAAGTAAATGCAGAAATTAAAGAGAATGGGTAAGATCAGAAATGGGAGTTCATTGGGCTCTGGAGATGTTGCATTCTCCGGATCAAGTTCATTTTCATCTCTTCCTCAATCAATGCATTCATTGATCTCCTTGGCAATCTTAAGTGATCGAATTCCAATTTCTTGGTAATTCAATCTCTCAAATCTTGATCAATAGCCAATTTCTTGGTCAATTGCTCAAGAGAAGAGATAAAGTATGGTCACTGATTATACCACATGCATTTCCCAAATTAGGTGTTGGTGGGATTATAGTCACATATCCATCCAAACCCAATTTGGTCCAGCATGAGAAAGCATTTCTAGCATGATCTCTTCATTCCTCTTTCAAGGTTCAGAAGAGATCCAAGTATGAAAAGCTTCTTTTCCAAGATAACTACCCAATTGGATAAAGATTGAAAGATTTCAAGTAAAATCAAGAGAAAGGATAGAAGAAGGAGAATGAAAACTAATATTGATCCATCAAATTACAGCAGAGCTCCCTAACCTAATGAAAGGGGTTTAGTTGTTCATAGCTCTAGAAAATGAAAACCAAGATGGAGAATACATGATGAAAGTAGAACTAGAAGTGCAGAAAAAGTAAAATACAGAGAGTAGTTCTATGCCAAAGGCTCCCTAAAGTTTCCAACCCCCTAACTAATTCAAAGCTACTCCTATATATACTACTCTTCTCATCTTCTAGTTGGCTCTTCAAGTCTTGGGTATGGGCCTCTGAATCTTGAGTTTGAAGCAGTTATCCTTTTCATTGGGCTTAGCTTTGCTTGCAATGAGAAAAGGTGAAGTAGGCAGCGACTTTGACTCAGGACGTTAGTGGTGTCAACGTTAAGTGAAAGTGTGGGTTCGAGAACGTTAGTGACAATCACCATTTTCACTAACGTTCCTAACCCAAATATGATCACGTTGACTTCAACGTTAGTGGCACTAACGTTACCACTAACGTTGCCTCTTGGTCCTTCACACACGTTATTGGGACTTACCTTTCCCAATAACGTGGAGAGTCCTCCCTTGTCCCTACGTTAGAGTCCATGTTAACTAGGTTAACATGGCTTCTGACGTAGTAATGCCAATCCTTCGAGAACGTTAGTGACACTTACCTTTGTCACTAACGTTCCAATGTGCCCCTATTTCCCACGTTAGAGTCCACGTTAACTAAGTTAACGTGGCTTCTAACATAGTCATGCTAGCCATCTCCAACGTTAGTGACAAAGGTGAGTGTCACTAACGTTGGCTCATCATCTCTTTATCCACGTTAGCTTCCACGTTAACTAAGATAACGTGGGAGTTAACGTTGCTCATGGTGGCTCTTGGTGGTTCGCTTCAACGTTTGTGACAAAGGTAAGTGTCACTAACGTTGGCTATCAATTGCTCTCTCCACGTTAGCTTCCACGTTAACTAGGTTAACGTGGGAGTTAACGTGGCTTATGGAGGCTTGGCCAACGTTAGTGACAAAGGTGAATGTCACTAACGTTGGCTTCTCTTTTGCTTCTTAACGTTAGAGTCCACATTAACTAAGTTAACGTGGCTCTAAACGTGGCCACTTATGAGCTTGGTCCAACGTTAGTGACAAAGGTAAGTGTCACTAATGTTGGCTCCATTTTCTTTTTTCCACGTTAGAGTTCACGTTAACTTAGTTAACGTGACTCTTAACGTGGGTTATGATGGCTTCGAGGGCGTTATTGGCGATTACTTTTCTCATTAACGTTGCAAGCTAGCTCCCATTCCACGTTAGTGGTCACGTTAGTTAGACTAACGTGGCTGCTAACGTGGTTTTTCCTTGCTTCCTTTGTCCTGAAATCAAGCAATAAAGTGCATCAAAGTTCTAATCCAAATCATGAGACATGCATCCTCTAATTTGTCATATAATTCATGCAAAATTCTCATGAAATCATGTAAAGTGCACAATGTATGCTTGAATCAAGATGTAAGTGAATATCTACCCAAAACTAGCTTATTTTCTAAGAAAATGCATGAAACTA
The DNA here is from genome assembly GCF_003086295.3 of Arachis hypogaea. Classification (NCBI taxonomy): domain Eukaryota; kingdom Viridiplantae; phylum Streptophyta; class Magnoliopsida; order Fabales; family Fabaceae; genus Arachis; species Arachis hypogaea. Next base: position 71,489,770 of record NC_092054.1, on the reverse strand, counting down.
CCTTAAAAATAGTAAAGAAAAGGTCAGTGAAACTGGCCAAAATGCCCTGGCATCACAACACCAAACTTAAAGCTTGCTTGTCCCTAAGTAAGTACTGGAACAAGAGAATGATGAATGGAATGCCAAGAGAAAATGAGTCATTCTTGTGGAAGTCATGTCCCTGGTTTTATGGTGGTTTCATGCATAGCAACTTAGGTTCATTCCTTCACTGGCTTTCAGACCTTTATCATGTCCTAGAATACTCACTTTGCTTGCATCCCACGAGACTTTTATTCATTGATCCCTTTTGTTTCTTGTCAATTCAGGGCTTATTTGTGTTCTTAGGCTAAGTGCTCTGTAAAGGGGCAACTCTTTAAAATAAGCTTTCAGCCAACACTCTCGAACCAGTTGGTTCAAGGTGCTAGGTGTTGAAACACCCCTAAGGACTTACTTCCTCAAGTCTCTCCCCCATACATACACACCACAGGCACATGGTTTGTTTATTTTCTTTCCTTGAGGTCTTGGTGTCCAGCACCTCTTTGGGCTACTAAATGTTCTGTAGCAAAGATTGCTCTTGATAGTGGACTTTCAGCTAATAATCCCGGGTTAGTTAACCCAAGTTACCAGGTGATAAAGCACCCCTGAGAGCTTAGTAATCCAAGTAGATCCTTGGTACAAGAACACCACAGACACATCCCTCAAGACTCAAACCCTTGGTGCTTAGCCTCTTTTCTTGCTATTTTTCTTTTATTCTTCAACTTTGATTATTCTTTCCCTTTTTCTTATTAGGATCTTGTTATTTAGCTAGTCTCATGGGGTGTGTTCAAGCATATGATTCATGACAGATAGTTGTCTTCCCACCTTGTGGTTGAACCAACTTAGCTAACTTATGACCACACCACAAACTCAAGAACTTACTCCATAATATGAACTCCACTCTGGTCTTTTATAAAACACTCATTATCTTTTCATTTGATTCAAAAGGACAAACATACAATTAAGTAAGGAAATGATGCAGTAATGACATTTAGACTAGAAAACACAGCCCTAATCAACAAAAAGTTTAAAAGACAGAATTGAAAAAGGTTCAAACTAACGAGTAACTATTAATCAAAAGTGCATTCGGACTTCCAACTTTCAACATTCTAAGTACATGGAATTAAGTAACAATACAACTTTCGGGTGATGGTTTCTAGTTGCCCTCTTTTTGTCATCATCCTAGTCTTTGCTACCTCACTTCCTTGGGTGAAGGTAGACCATTTCCTCATAAGATTCCTACAAAGTTATTGGAAGTTGCTTGTTCCCAAAGCACTTGAGAAATAGTTAGCTTGCATGTATGCTTGTGACTTCTGAACTTAATTTGGTGTGTGAACACCAAACTTAGTTCTTTACCCAGTACAAAACCTTGCATATATGCAGAGAACCTCATATCTTGTTATTAAAAAAAATAATTATTAACTAAAGTCTAACTACATCTAAGTGGTTTCCCTTGATTGGTTGGAGCTAGCAATGTGCTTTGGGAGTGGAGTGTGATTCTAACTAAGATCCTTTGGTGGAACACCAAACTTAGAATTACACTTTCACTCTTGGATTATTTTGGTGTGGAACACCAAACTTAGCTCCTCGCAATACATGGGAAACAACTTGTGACCTTTATTGAAATAAAGATGAAAAGGAAACTACCTGAGGTTGGGTTGCCTCCCAACAGAGTGCTCTTTTATCGTCGCTAGCTCGACGATTCCTCAATTACTTGAGATGATACTTTACTCTGGGTTTTCCCCCATGTTGCCCATATAATGTTTGACTCTTTTTCCATTCACAGTGAACCTCCTCTCTGAACCTTCATCCATGATTTCTATGTGCCCATATGGCGAGACCTTCGTGACAAGGAAGGGTCCTGACCACCTTGACTTGAGTTTGCCAGGTAACAGTCTCAATTTGGAGTTGTAAAGGAGTACTGGTATGCGAAATTGTTACTCAGGTTGTGAATTATTATTCGAAATTGATTCACTGGCAATGGCACCAAAAACGGATGCACAGAACCATGGTCTAAACATATCTTTACAACTTCGCATAACTAACCAGCAAGTGCACTGGGTCGTCCAAGTAATACCTTACGTGAGTAAGGGTCGAATCCCACGGAGATTGTTGGTATGAAGCAAGCTATGGTCACCTTGTAAATCTCGGTCAGGCGGATATAAAATAGTTATGTAGTTTTCGAAATCTAGTAATAAAAGAAGGATAGAAATACTTATGTAAATCATTGGTGAGAATTTCAGATAAGCGTGTGGAGATGCAATCGTTCCTCTGAACCTCTGCTTTCCTGCTATCTTCATCCAATCAGTCTTACTCCTTTCTATGGCTGGCTTTATGTAAGGGCATCACCGTTGTCAGTGGCTACATCCCCTCCTCTTGTGAAAATGGTCCAAGATGCCCTGTCACGGCACGGCTAATCATCTGAGGTTCCCGATCATGCTGGAATAGGATTCTCCTCCTTTTGCGTCTGTCACTACACCCAGCACTCACGAGTTTGAAGCTCGTCACAGTCATTCAATCAATGAATCCTACTCAGAATACCACAGACAAGGTTTAGACTTTCCGGATTCTCTTGAATGCCGCCATCATTCTAGCTTACACCACGAAGATTCTGATTAAGAGATCTAAGAGACACTCATTCAATCTAAGGTAGAACGGAGGTGGTTGTCAGGCACGCATTCATAGGGAATGATAATGATTGTCACGTTCATCACATTCAGGTTGAAGTGCGAATGAATATCTTAGAAGCGAAATAAGATGAATTGAATAGAAAACATTGGTACTTTGCATTAATCTTTGAGGAACAGCAGAGCTCCACACCTTAATCTATGGAGTGTAGAAACTCTACCGTTAAAAATACATAAGTGAAAGGTCCAGGCATGGCCGAATGGCCAGCCCCCTGATGACAAGTCATCTTAGCCTATTTTAACTAGTCTTTTTCTTTTGTTTTCATTAGAATTATGCACTTTCTTGAACCATAAGCAAGCTAATTGAGTAGATTTTCATGTTTCCCTTTGATTGAATCAACCATGTATAAATTCATGCCATTTCATGAGGTTTTATGCTAAAATTGTTGCATATTATGATAGAATGAATATCTCATGATTATGAGCATAGCTTTGATGAGTTTGGTTGATTAATTATAGGTGAAGAAAGCTTGGAGAAAGGTTGAAGTAAGAAGGAATAGCTAGGAGTAAAGAGAAGACAATGGAATAAGTGAAATTGAACCAGGAAGCAAAAAGCTGGACCTAAAGTTAGCATCAAACTTTTGCACAAACTTTTGGTTGAAAAGTTAGCCCCAACGTTAGCCCCCTAACTTGGAGGCTAACGTTGGAACTTGAAAATCATTCCCTGGGTACCAAAAGTTTGCGCCAACGTTAGCCCCCTAACTTTGAGGCTAACGTTGGCATGAAGAAATCCTCCCTGGGCATCAAAAGTTTGCGCCAACGTTAGCCCCCTAACTTTGAGGCTAACGTTGGCACATAAAAATCACAAGGAGGAGCAAAAGTTTGCGCCAACGTTAGCCCCCTAACTTGGTGGCTAACGTTGGCGCCACAAGCACACAAGGCAAGGCCAACGTTAGGGTCAAAGTTAGACCCCTAACGTTGGCACCAACGTTCATATCAGCAAATTTTGTGGGCTGCTATGAAAAGTTGGTGCAAAAGTTAGACCCCTAACTTTTGCTCCAACTTTTGGTCCAACTTTTGCAAAACTCCAACCCGGTTCAATTGGTTCACTTTGGTTCTTCTCCAAACTTCAAGAGCAATCAACCAAGGCCTCTTTCAACCCAATTCCACCAAGAGCAAAGACCCAACTCAAGGCTTGAAGATCATTTGAAGAAAGTGTATAAATAGGATAGAATTCAAGTTCTTCGGGGAGCTTTCCTTTTGGAATTTTCATAATAGTTTTCGGAGAGCTTTTGGATTGAGTGAACTTTAATTTCTTTGTCTTGGGGAAGGAGAATTCACTTCTCTTCCTCTCAGTTTTATTGCTTTCAATTTCAATTACAATTGTCTTGGATCTTGGGTTGGAAAATTGAAGAAATTCTGTTTCAATCTCATCCTTGGATCTCTCTGTTTATTTACTGAATTTGAATTTCTGTTTCTGTTACTTGCTTCTCATCTACTTTCCTTGCAATTTACAATTTCCTTTCAATTGTTCTTGTTGGATCTAGGAAGGCATTGAGATCTAGACTTGGTTTTCTAGTCTCTGGGTCCTGAGATCTGATTTCCCATTTTCAATTCTCTGTTTACTGCTTTATATGTTCATTTACTTTTCTGTTTCAGATCCGATTCAATCCCAATTCCTTTTACTCTTCTGTTTAATGCAATTCAACTTTTCCTTGTTTAAATTCTGCAAATCCAATCCCCAATTCCCTTTACAATTCCAGCCGTTTACATTTCTTGCACTTTAAGATTCCGCTATTTACATTTCTTGCATTCTAAGTTTCTGCTATTTAATTTCTTGTTCTTTAAGATTCAGTACTTTAATTCCCTGTTCTCTTTACAATTCCTTGCAATTTAATTTCTGCACATCACAAAACACTCAACCAAATCTTGATTCGCTTGACTAAATTAACCACTAAGCTAAAATTGCTCAATCCTTCAATCCCTGTGGGATCGACCTCACTCCCGTGAGTTTTTATTACTTGATACGACCCGGTACACTTGCCGGTTAGATTTGTGTATTTTGGGAGAAATTTATTTTTTACCAAAATATCTCATCAAGTTATTGGCGCCGTTGCCGGGGATTGATTAGATTGACAATGATTAAGTGAAGTGGTGATCTAGATCAAGCACTTTTTCTTTAATTTTGATTAACCCATTAACTGTTTGATTTTTTGCTTAAACTAACTAACACTTCAATCTGGCAGTAAATTGAAGTGTCACTGATTTTGTGCATTTCTCATGCTCTGCTTGTATGTCAGGTACAAGAAGAACTATACCCAATTTTCATGAACAAGACGAAAGAACTCTCAGGAGGTTAAGAAGAGCTGAAAGAGGGAAAATATTGTTGGAGAAGAGGAATCAGACGAAGAATTCCAAGAGATGGAGGAACATTTAACCAATCCACCAGGTGGAGAAGACAACAACAATGGCAACCCACCCCAGAGGAGAGTTTTGGCTTCCTATACCTTTGCAAATCCTAGACATTGTGGGAGCAGCATCTTGGCTCCAAATGTCAATGCTAACAATTTTGAACTCAAGCCACAACTCATCACTTTGGTTCAGAACAATTGCTCTTTTGGTGGAGGACCACTTGAGGACCCACACCAACATTTATCCACTTTCTTGAGGATATGCAACACTGTCAAAACTAATGGAGTGCCCCCTGACAGTTACAAACTGATGCTATTCCCATTTTCTCTCAGGGACAAGGCCACTCAATGGTTGGAATCTTTTCCAAGGAACAGCATCAACAACTGGGATGATTTGGTAACCGAGTTCCTTGCAAAATTTTATCCACCTCAGAGGATTATAAGGTTAAAGGCTGAGGTACAAATATTTACACAAATGGAGGCCGAACCCATCTATGAGGCATGGGAGAGATACAAGGCTCTGATCAGGAAATGTCCCCCTGCCATGTTTAATGAGTGGGAGAAGCATCAAAATTTCTATGAAGGCTTGACACTGAAATCCCAGGAAGCTTTGGATCATTCAGCTGGAGGTTCCTTGCAACACATGAAAACTGCAGAAGAAGCTCAAGAACTCATTGATATGGTGTCCAACAACCAATATTTCTTTGCTCATCAAAGAGGCCGCCAACCATCACAAAGGAGAGGAGTAATGGAGCTAGAAGGAGTGGATTCAATCCTAGCTCAAAACAAGATGATGCAGCAGCAAATTCAACACCAATTTGAGCAAATGGCCAAGAGGATTGATAGTCTCCAAGTTGCAGCAGTTAACACTAGCCAACCATCAACCACATGGGGACAGAGTGAAGAAACTCAAGAAGAACAACAACAAGAGCAAGTACAGTATATGCACAACCAAGGACCAAATGAAGTGTATGGTGATACATACAATCCATGCTGGAAGAACCACCCAAACCTCAGATGGGGAGATAACCATACCCAAAACCAACAACCATGGCAGAGGAACTCAAACCAACACAACCCAAGAAGCAACCAAAACCACAACCAGCAGCAGACTAGCCAAAACCCCTACAGAAAACCTCAAAACAACTACCCCAACGTCAACCAATACCAATCTAATAACCAACCCACCAACCAAAATGCCTACCATCCACCACCCACATCTCATAACCCACCTCAAGTATCACCTGAAGCCCAAAGAATCATCACTTGGAGGCCATGATAGACAAATGTTGAAACACCAGGAAATGGTAACCAAGAATCAGGAAGCCTCCTGAAAAGCTAGAGAGACAGATGGGCAACTCTCCAAGCAAGTATCTGTTGAGAGACCTTCAAACTCACTGCCCAGTGACACAATCCCAAATCCCAAGGAGGAATGCAAGGCAATACAATTAAGGAGTGGGAGAACATTGATAAGCAACAATGACACTATAAGGAAGCAAGCAGAGAACATCAAAGAACCAACGGAGGATGAGAAGCAAACAAAGGTAGATGAGGCCAAGGAGCAAGTTGTGATGCCAAACAAAAGCACTGAGAAACTTAAAGAGAAGGACAACCAGCCACAAAGCTCAAGGGAAGTAGCTCAAGGACAGCAGCAAATAGGAAAGAGCACCACACCTCCACTGCCATATCCCCAGAGGTTTAACAAAGAGGTTAAAGACCAGCATTTTCACAAATTCCTTGAGATTTTCAAGAAGCTAGAAATTAATATCCCCTTGGCTGAAGCACTGGAACAAATGCCTCTATATTCCAAGTTTCTGAAGGATCGTATCAACAAGAAAAGAAGTTGGCTTGAAAGGGAAACCGTATTACTCACCGAGGAATGCAGTGCTGTGATTCAACGGGGTATTCCACCAAAACTTAAGGATCCGGGAAGCTTTGTAGTCTCATGCACTATTGGCAAGATAATTCTCAACAAGGCTCTCTGTGACTTGGGTGCCAGCATCAATTTAATGCCTCTCTCAATGATGAGAAAACTTGCCATAGAAGAGCTTAAACCCACCAGGATGTCACTAGTCATGGCTGACAGATCAATCAAGACACCCAATGTTATTGTGGAGAATCTGTTGGTGAAGGTTGGGGAGTTTATTTTCCCAGCAGATTTTGTAATTTTGGACACTGAAGAAGAAGGAAACGACTCAATCATTCTGGGAAGGCCATTTCTATACACAGCAAGGGCCATCATTGATGTAGAAAAAGGAGAAATGACCTTCAGGGTCCATAATGAACAAATGGTCATAAACGTGTTCAGATCAATGCAAAACGCTCCTGAGCAAGAGGATTACGTAAGAGTGGACATGATAGACAGTTTGGTGGAAGAAACATTGGAAGAAAATTTTCAAGAGCAAGAAGGAAATCAAGGGGCAACAGAGGAACAAGTGGCTGAGACCTCTACTGAGCAGGATGAAAGACAAGATAAGAAGGAAGATGTACGAAAACAAGAACTGAAACCTTTACCCACCATCTCAAGTATGCATTCCTTGGCACATCGGAGAGCTTCCCAGTAATCATTAATTCATCCCTGACAAAGAAGGAAGAGGGAGAACTTCTTGACGTACTCAAAGCTCACAAAGATGCTTTAGGATGGACCATTGATGACCTGAAGGGAATCAGCCCTGCAGTATGTATGCATAAGATCCTCTTGGAAGATAATTCCAAACCAGTGGTTCAACCGCAAAGAAGGCTAAATCTCACAATGAAGGAAGTTGTCCAGAAGGAAGTAATGAAGTTGTGGAATGCAGGGATAATCTTCCCAATATCTGACAGCCCATGGGTAAGCTCGGTTCAAGTTGTACCAAAGAAGGGAGGAATGACGGTCATCACTAATGAGAAAAATGAGTTGATCCCTACTAGAACAGTGACTGGGTGGAGGATGTGCATAGACTATAGAAGATTGAATGATGCCACCAGGAAGGATCATTTCCCTCTCCCATTCATTGATCAGATGCTGGAAAGGTTAGCCGGCCATGCCTATTACTGCTTTTTGGACGGATATTCTGGGTATAATCAAATCGTGGTGGACCCAAAGGACCAAGAGAAAACTGCCTTTACATGTCCATTTGGAGTTTTTGCATATCGGAGGATGCCCTTTGGGCTCTGCAACGCCCCTGCCACATTTCAAAGGTGTATGCTCTCCATTTTCTCTGATATGGTCGAAAAATTTTTAGAAGTCTTCATGGATGACTTCTCTGTTTTTGGTGATAATTTCAATGCTTGCCTAAACCATTTAACCCTTGTCTTGAAACGGTGCCAAGAAACTAATTTGGTTTTAAACTGGGAGAAATGCCATTTCATGGTACCCGAAGGGATTGTTCTTGGCCATAAAGTTTCAAAAAAGGGGATAGAGGTTGATAAGGCAAAGGTTGAGATCATAGAAAAACTCCCTCCACCAATTAATGTGAAATCTGTTAGAAGTTTCTTGGGGCATGCCGGATTTTACAGAAGGTTTATCAAGGACTTTTCAAAATAGCCAAACCTTTGAGTAATCTGTTAATGCTTGACAACCCTTTTGTTTTTGATGAAAACTGCCAGCATGCCTTTGAAACTTTAAAAAATAGACTCACAACAGCACCAATCATCACACCTCCAGATTGGGAATTACCTTTTGAACTCATGTGTGATGCAAGTGACCTTGCAATTGGTGCTGTACTTGGGCAAAAGAAGGGAAATTTGCATCATGTCATATATTATGCAAGTAAAGTTTGAATGAGGCCCAAAGAAATTACACCACAACAGAAAAAGAATTGCTAGCTGTAGTCTATGCATTTGATAAGTTTAGATCATATCTAATAGGATCCAAAGTTGTGGTTTACACTGATCATGCTGCACTTAAGTATTTAATGTCAAAGCAGGATGCTAAACCAAGACTCATCAGGTGGATACTGCTCCTACAAGAATTTGACATAGAGATAAGAGATAGGAAGGGCACTGAAAATCAGGTCGCTGATCATCTATCGAGGTTACCACATGAAACAAGTCAAAAAGCATCCCAGCCCATAAATGAAAGCTTCCCAGATGAGTACCTTCTGCAGATCCAGCAAGCACCTTGGTTTGCTGACATAGCAAATTACAAAGTGGGAAGAAAGATACCACAAGAGTTCTCTAAGCAACAAGTGAAGAAGTTGATCAACGAAGCAAGGAAATTCATGGATGAACCTTTGTTCAAGAATGCTCTGATGGAGAATAGAAGTGTCCCGAAAGTGAAATGAGGACATCTTGTGGCATTGTCATGGTTCAGCTTATGGTGGACACTTGCCAAAAAACAGCCACAAAAGTATGCAGAGGGCTTCTTGGCAACTATTCAAGATGCCAGAGAATATGTACAATGAAGAATGCAGAAAGCAGGAGATTAACAAAAGGAATGAGATGCCTCAAAACTTATCTTAGAATTGAATTTTGATTTAATTGATTTCACCTTTTCCTTTTTTTTTTTAATACATCTTGTAGCAGTGAGTATGTCTCAATGTGGGTGGAAGCATATCCACACCTGTGATGCACATATTGTCTCCAATTCCTTAAAAAGCACATCTTCACTAGGTATGGAGTGCCCAAGGGTCTTGTTAGTGATGGTGGTAGTCACTTTTGCAACAAACAGATGGAGAAACTCCTCCACAAATATGGAGTAATTCATAAAGTAGCCACACCTTACCATCCTCAAACTAACGGCCAAGCTGAACTTGCAAATAGGGAATTAAAGAAGATCCTGGAGAAAAAAGTGGGAATCACAAGAAAAGATTGGGCTAGAAAGCTAGAGGATGCATTGTGGGCGTATAGGACAGCTTTTAAAACTCCTATTGGCAAGTCACCCTTTCAGCTATTGTATGGCAAATCCTGCCACCTCCCTGTAGAGCTTGAACACAGAGCTTTTGGGCCACTAAACTCCTCAACCTTGATCCCCAAGCTGCAGGAGAAAAAAGGTTGTTACAACTAAATGAGTTGGATGAATTTGGACTAGAGGCTTATGAAAGTGCGAAGATATACAAGGAGAGAGCTAAGAAGTGGCATGACAAGAAGATCACAAAGAAGGAATTCAAGCCAGGACAGCAAGTGCTCCTGTATAATTCGAGGCTTAAAATCTTTCCTGGCAAGCTGAAGTCTAAGTGGACTGGCCCATACTTGGTGACAAAGATTTTCCCTATGGGAATATTGAACTGCTAGATGAGGCAACGAAGAATCAATTCACAGTAAATGGTCACAGAGCAAAGCTGTACTTAGGAGGACAATGGGGTAAGGAAAAAGAGGTTCAACACCTACAGCCCTCTTAAAAAGAATTGAAAGATGTCAAGCTAGTGACAATAAAAGAGCGCTTGTTGGGAGGCAACCTAACCTGAGGTAGTTTTCTTTTCATAACTTTTTCAATAAGAGTGTTGGATAACTGCTATGTATTGCAAGATGCTAAGTTTGGTGTTCCACCAAAACTACATTCTAACTTCCTGCACATTGCTAGCTCCAAGCAATCAAACAGATTATTCAAACAACTTAACTGTTTTTGTTTAGTCTCATTTTCATAACCTTTAGCAAGGACACAAAAGTTTGCCCAGAGTTAACCTGTTGAATCAGAAGAAGTAGCAGGAAGATACTATGCATCAAGACTCAAAAATGGGCACAGCAGAAAGAAGAACAAAAGAAATGCAAACCAATAGGTTGTATCTATACTTAACTTTTGCTGTTGAGAAATACTTTTGATTGATGTCTTGTTAAAGTGTTCATTTAGTTCAAACAGATTCAAATTTCTTTTAAAATAAGTAGGCTAGTTTATGTGTGTGCTTGTGTATCTACTTTCACTTAGCAAAAAGCATGTTGTCCCCTACATCTTTAAGTTCAATAAAAGAAAAAGTTTGAATGTGAAGCAAGATAGTCTCTGTTAGATAGAAGTAGAAGAAAAGTAAGTGGTGGTATGTGTGTGATTGTATAATAGCTCACTTTTAGTGAATAAAGAGCTAGGATATCTCCTTCTAAGTAAAGAGTGGCCTACTGTCTATGAATCTCAATTAAATAAAAAAAAATTCCTCTGTTAAAAAGAAAAACAAAAAGAAGAAAAAAAAAGATAGCCAAAAAGTGGCAGAACAAAAGGAAACAAAAAGAAACAAAGCTGGACACCAATAGCTTGAACTTTAAAATATATGCCTGTGATGTCTTTGTACTAGGATCTGCTTGGATTAGTAAGCTCTTAGGAGTGCCTCAACACTCGGTGACTTGGGTTAACTAATCCGGGATCATTAGCTGAAAGTCCACTATCAAGAGCAACCTAACTACAAGGCATTTAGTAACCCAAAGAGGTGCTGGGCATCAATGTTTTAAGAAGGAATGTGAGCCAAGTGTCTATGGTGAATAATGTGTCAAGTATAAAGAAAAGAAAATGAACTTGCTACACATGACACTCAAATAAAGCTTATGAACAAAGTAATAGCCAAGGATAAAGGAATAATGAGAGGTCATAGCAGTATGTCACTTGAAGCTTGAAGGAGATTTTCTAGGCCTAGGAGTCAATAAGAAGTGAGTATTTGCATATCCATACAAAATCCCATGAACTATCAATAATACTCTGCTAGCATGAACATCCTCTTCCATCTCATTCTTTCTTCTCAATAAATCTTTTCTTGCTTGGGGACAGCAAGCTTTAAGTTTGGTGTTGTGATGACAAGTCATCTTAGCCTATTTTAACTAGTCTTTTTCTTTTGTTTTCATTAGAATTATGCACTTTCTTGAACCATAAGCAAGCTAATTGAGTAGATTTTCATGTTTCCCTTTGATTGAATCAACCATGTATAAATTCATGCCATTTCATGAGGTTTTATGCTAAAATTGTTGCATATTATGATAGAATGAATATCTCATGATTATGAGCATAGCTTTGATGAGTTTGGTTGATTAATTATAGGTGAAGAAAGCTTGGAGAAAGGTTGAAGTAAGAAGGAATAGCTAGGAGTAAAGAGAAGACAATGGAATAAGTGAAATTGAACCAGGAAGCAAAAAGCTGGACCTAAAGTTAGCATCAAACTTTTGCACAAACTTTTGGTTGAAAAGTTAGCCCCAACGTTAGCCCCCTAACTTGGAGGCTAATGTTGGAACTTGAAAATCATTCCTGGGTACAAAAGTTTGCGCCAACGTTAGCCCTAACTTTGAGGCTAACGTGGCACATGAATTTAGCCTGCACCAAAAGTTTGTGCAACGTTAGCCCCTAACTTTGAGGCTAACGTTGGCATGAGAAATCCTCCCTGGCATCAAAAATTTGCACCAACGTTAGCCCCTAACTTTGAGGCTAACGTTGGCACATAAAAATCACAAGGAGGAGCAAAGTTTGCGCCAACGTTAGCCCCTAACTTGGTGGCTACGTTGGCGCACACG